>NC_041362.1:18093669-18386169 GCF_900634415.1 Cottoperca gobio | reverse complement strand
AGGGAGAGCATGTATGAAGGTTGAGGGTTGGTGGGGGTCTGAGGGGTGGGGTGCTGTGAAGGAGGGATGGGAGGAAGGGGGAGTGGCAGGTGCATCACTAATGGCTTTTTAAAAAGGTTACAGCATGTCGCTCCCTCTTCATAATGGGGCCCTGGCTGTGCTGGAAATGCAATTTCCGGGAAAGATAATGCAAGGAGTGAAGGGCTGTGTGGAGGGGTGGGGAGGAGTGAGTTAAAGTTGGGGGGGGGGGGAGGTAAGGGAGGATGGTTGAGCCGTGTGTACCTTGCGCTTATGTTCAAGAGAAAACAGAGAGAGAAAGAAAGACAGAGATGAGGGAAGAGGAACGGGAAGAGGGAAGAGGGTGTGGGCGTGAATAAATATGGGGGGTGTAGGAGATGTATGTGGGAGAGTGGGGGTTTACAGACTTTCCCCGATGCTCAGATAAAGCAGAAGAGACAGAGTGAGAGGCAGGTGTAGAGAATGCAGCATATATGCTGGAGGAGATACAGCGGCTATCTGCTGCCGAGTGTGAGCGCATCAATAGTTAATGAAGACATTATCTGCGGACAGTGCGTCCACGTATCTAAACAAGCATTATCCTTCAACCCTTCAACATCCTGCACGGTTGGTTAAAGCCAAGTATAATAATTAACCCCGCTCCATCGCTGGATATGAGTCTCAACTTTGCCTGATTGAATCTTCCTGCTTTTTCAATGGGTATCCGTAATTGCTAGTCATGTTAGGAGGGCGATTTAAGTGTATACATTATGTACCTGTCGGCGCTGCACACTATGCCTGATGCCGTAGTAACACTTTCAATTTATTTCACACCCTCTGCACATAACACAAAATCAATATCTCACGGTTATGTGTGTTTTCATTGAGTCAGCCTGTAGTTCTGCCTGAACAATTATAATTTAACTAAATTAATATTGAGCTGACATCTGGTATCGGCGCATGTGTGTGTGTGTGTGTGTGTGTGTGTGTGTGTGTGTGTGTGTTTGTGTGTGTGTGTGTGTTTGTGTGTGTGTGTGTGTGTGTGTGTGAGTGTGTGTGTGTGTGTGTGTGTGCATTATTTTTCATGTAAAGAGAAAGGCGAAGAGAATATGAAATGCAGCAGTGAGGGGCAGGAACATAATAAATTGCTATACACCTGCTCTGTAGTTTATATTCTATACAAATTCAATACCAGTCACTCACACACACACACACACACACACACACACACACACACACACACACACACACACACACACACACACACACACACACACACACACAGTCTCCTCCCTCCCCTTCCTCCCTTCCATGTCCCTGTCTGTCCCATCATGACTCATCCGGCTTGTCTCTCCTCCTCTCCTCCACTTAACCGCGATGATGACATGTGCAACTTCCTCAATGAAGCGCTTCAGCTGACTACGCCTCACCTCCAAACTGTCAGGGGAAACTGATGGCTCAGACCCACAGCACCTGCTTTAGACACAGGTCCCGTATCCTGGCAGACAGGAGACAACAAGGAGTGGGATGGAATTTGAGATTCGAGTGGGAATGCCCCATTGTCTGGTTGTTATAGATTTTCTGTAGTGCCTCTTTCTGCTTTCCTCCTCATCTGCCACCTGCTTGCTTGCATTGCTGTGAAAACAACATATGCAGGCTTGAGAATATAAATCAGGGCCTACAACTACATTTGAGATTGAAAATTGACCAAATTGTTAACAACTTAATGTGATCCACTAATCACTCTACGTTGGGTTCATCCCTTTTGTCCACGCCAAATAGATTGGTATTTTGAACAGATTGCATGCTGTAATGATGGCAGATGTACCATTTAAAATTCTTAGTCATTTTTCAAACAATGGGTCCTTGATTTCAGACAGAGTTGGACAAAAGCAGGCATTTATTTTTAGGCGGCCCCTGACGATTTTACGCATTATTACGTCCCCCTGCATTTTTTGGTAAGACCCGCCTTGCGTAGCTGGTTTAGGCAGAGACGGTTGGTTGAGGTTAGGCATTGACCTGGAGGGGTTACGGTCAGGTGAGCCCATTGGTCAGGGCATTGGACCTGAACAAATCAGGTAATACACCTGGCCAATCCCAGTAATTATTTTATACCCAAGTCCTACCAACCCGACTGCAGATCACCACAAACACACATGGACAGAAATATAGTCTAGTGAAGCAGCATGAGGTGTTTCTGTTGAAATAAGGTGTTGCATCAACTACAGTAAATGCATATGAAGTACAAACTGTACATTAATGTTGTCCAGGCAGGGAGGAAAAGGGAGAAGGGAAGAGAAAGTAAAAGCAAAAAGCAAAAAGCAAAAGCAAAAGCAAAAAGCAAAAAGCAAAAAGCAAAAAGCAAAAGACAAATCTTATTTTTTGCGTCTGTGAATCGGTCTCCACCAGGTGTGCCCAAAGTGGGGCCAAAGTTTACCCGCCATTTCCCTTCGCAGGGATTCTTTCGTTTTTAATATAAAAAATACATATATAAATACATATTATATAATGTTTTATAAGGTAAAAATGCTCTTTGCATTTGTAGTATCCTTTATCTCTTTCTATATGGATATCTTTCTACAGCCCCGTGCTCACCGCTTGAACTTTTGAGAACGCTTGACATGTCTGGTTAAGGTTGCTAAAGCTTTGATTGATCAGTATTTGGAGGAGGGGTTTGGAGAAGGGTTAGGGTTAGGGTTAGGGTTATAAAAAGCAATAAACCAGATTAGGAAAGCAAATGATTATCCTCTATTCATGATTCATTCATCATCTCCATGGTCAACACTGTGGAGGGTTTGAGGTCATAGGTCCAAATTCTTCAAGTGCAACTAGACTACTGAACACGTTTACAAATAAATATTTGACTTTCCACCAAAAAACGTTCTAATATTTTTTAATATGTACATTTAAGTATTCAAAATGTTTCTCCCATGCGCTTTACATCTATATTTACTTTATTTTTCCCCCTTTAAATACAGTTAAATGTAAAAGAAATTGACTTTATACATCTACCTACCATCTTCAGTTGACGGTGCTTTGTCTTTGCTATGCTCTCCTAAAACGCTGCCTTATGCACCACTCATGGTAATGCACTCAGAAAAAGACTGTAATATCAGATATTTTCATTTGCACCGAGGCAGAATATGATTACTCTGCAAGAAATATCACTTACTTCTTATTCTCCGGTGCTTTTTCTCTGAGGTTTCTTCCCCTTTTATAGCATCTTCATCCACAGTCTGTGAACCACTCAGCACTAAACTATTAAAGCGTTTGCACTGATCACGTTTACCTTCAAAACAAGCATGAGCATGCCGACTGAAAAATAAAATGACCTAAAATAACCAGAAAACTCCTGTGATTGGAATGCGGAGAAGAACACGGCGGAATTAAAGTTCCCAGCAAACTAACAGAGGGAGTTGTGCTGCCCACACTAATGAGGCCTGTATGGCTGAGAGAAGAAAAAAAGAGACAGAAAGACGCTGCAGGTGGGATTTCACCAAGAAAACAGCGTCATCCTTTGAACCTCTCTGACTGGGATGTTTGGTGGTCGTTTAAATTCAGTAAAGCAGAGGTTTTTTTTTTTGGGATTGCAGGTGCATCTCTCGAAAGTCTGCAGAATTGAGTTGGCTTCAATTAGTGTCAGTTGTACTGTATGGTTTCTTTGATCGGCTTCTCAGTGTCATTCAGGGATAGCGTTCTCCGTGTTTTATGGGTGCAAATTCCTAAAACGAGTCGACGAGTCACTCTGTGGAAATCAAGCGTGCACAATGAAGGGTGTAGAGACGTTGATGTACAAGTAAGTCTTTTCCATTATCTGTGACATTAAGAAAATGGATGTCATTATGTCTCATTAGCGTACACAGGTGCAGATCTTCTCATTTACGACTGCGATTGTTCCCTTCATTTCACGACACAGCTTGAGAAATATCTTCCTTTAAGATGTCTGAAAAGATGAATGCTGGGTTAGCATTGTCTCTCTGGAGCCCCCTTCAAAACATATACAAGTACATGTCTGTGATGTACGTTGCCATCTTGTGGATTTAACCTGCAAATGCATTACCATGCATATGACAGGGGTCATAGATACTCCACTATGTTAGTGACCGCACAGACAGTGAGAGGTTGGTTTTATCTTTTCATGTGATTTAGTTTCATCTTGTTATTCCCTGAACTGCATAAAATAAAATGTGTCTTTTTTTATAATCCACATGGAAGACTTATAAATGCATTGACTATCCAAAAATAAATATGCTGCGATATAAGAAATCTCCTCTTATATTCTTCATCATTACCAAGATTCAGATCGTAAGGTGTGTGGTGGGTAAGGACACATTGAACCACATGATGGCGGTGCTGAGCCTGTCGCAGCAGAGAGCCTGCCCCTCCTCACACACGGAGGGTCAGGGACTGTTTTGACTGTGGATGATTTTTGACTTTATTTTTTTGTTTCTATTTCATCTTTATAATGTAGGTCTTAAAAGAGAACTTCAAAAATGTTTTAGAGATAAAGGTCAGTTGAGCATTATATAATAGTTATTTTTCTTTTTAGATTTAGTTGTATTTATATATATATACATATATTATATATTATGATATATACATATATCAATGTACAAACAATCAGCCACACCATTTCAATTAATAAAGAAAAGAAAATGCCAACATGCAAAGGTAACATAATACCATTCTAAATAAAATTCCAAATAAGAATCATTTTGACTTCATGAGGAAAACATCGGAGTACATTTTTACTGCTGACATGCATTTCTTGTTTGTTTTTTATTTAAGAGACTCAAATTAACATTTAATTTCAAATAAAAAGCTATTTATAATTAATACAATTTGCTATATTATATGAAATTTCCCTCATAATATAGTATAAAAGTTAACAACAGTGCATAAACTGTGATCATCATTTTCAAAATAAGTGAAAATATGTTTGCCTTTAATATTAATTGCGTGTGTGTTGTTGCATAATATGTAATTATTAGGTAAGTCTAATACAATATTGGCCGCCATGAAACTTTCTTGTTGAGTACATTTGGTATCAATGTCTGAACAAATGTAATATACATGTTTGTAAGAAACATTTTGTGTAATATTTTGAGGTGTATTTCATGTATAACAGGAACACTCCAAGTCATGGGGACTATAAAATATGATGATGTCATTATCAAGTCTCGGCCTCTGCTGAAACAACTTTGACCTTTTTTTTTTTTTTAAAGGTATCCAATATTTTACAAAAAATAAATGATTAGAGACAAGTCAAAGAAATAAATATTTCAGATTGATCTAATTATGTATCTATTTGATTGGAAAGCCGCAGTATGCAACGGTGTCTTTAGCACTGATTTAAATGGCCTGACAATTTTAGCAGCTCTTCGGGAAGCTCGTTCTACAGGTGACAGTACAGTAGAAACTAAAAACTAAACCCCTAAGTTGGAAACCACTGGACTAAACTACAAATAACTTTATATAAAGTAGTTAAATCTAGCTCCACCTCAACCCGCTACCACAGTAACATTCTGCTTACACATTGATGTATCAGTACTAACAATCTAATAATGTCACATATAATAAATAAGTCACATGGGAAAGTTTTATGCAGAAAGAGTATTTTCTTTTATACTTAAGGTATATTTGGCTGGTTATACTGAACTGCACTTTTACTTGTAGTAATTGTACATTGTTGTATTTTTACATCACAACATACTTGTATTTCAACGATCACAAAGGCAAAAAAAAAGAACAAGAAAAAAGGATTAAAATAAACACAAGGTCCACTTAATATCTTTATTTGTAACCACAGACTGCATCCTGGTCTTCATCAGTGGATAGAGTTCAAAATCCATTCATGGGACATGAGACTGAGAAGCAGTTGAAAGCTCTAGAACAAAAACTAGTGAGCGGATCTTGAGTTTTGTATTTTTGCAGTATGTAAAGGGGGGGGGGGGGGGGGGGGGGGGCACTAAAGATCGAAGAAGCAGAGGCCGACATGGGAGCTTATCTGTGCTTCCCAGCTCAATATCCTGTCACATTAACGGGATCTTTCAAAGTGTTTTATGTTCTCACCAATGTTTGTCCATACAGGTTAAATGTTTAATGTATGTTTCCCTGGGTCAATATGTTGAAATCACACACAGCTTACAGTCTACTGATGTTAAACTCCTTAGTGTGTCTTCAAATGTACAGTTATATCTCCACAGTGGCTCAACAGATCTTTACTACTCAAACTGCATTAGAAACATCAACACCCCTTCATTTGTTTGCATTTTGAACTGCGACTGGCTCTTACCAAGCACTTCCAATGTTAGTTCATATCAAGAGACACACATGCCCTGGGAACATATATGATCCCAGGGTCAAGCTACAAACAACACTGGATCCTACAATTCCCACAATGCAATTTATTTTATCATGCAGATTTGGCAACATACTGTTTCAAAGTTCTCAATAACTAAATAAAGAAAGATTAATGACCGCCCTGAATTCTGATTGGCCAAATAATAAAAAGTATGATCAGTAATTGTAAAATGACCAACACACACATGCACGCACACACACACACACACTGTACACTTGTGTGTAATTACACAAGATGAACACCATCAACACAAAGTCACACCAAATGACTGTGTGAGAACTGCACCAAAACAAACAGCGCACACTGAAACAGACAGCTTCTCTTATTGCAATAACCATTTATTGTTCTCATCACACACATCTTTACAAAACACAGGGTTTGCTGCAACAGGATCAAAGGAAACATTTTTCTCCCCCAGAGTTGCAGATCTGAAGGAGACCGGTGCTTTCGTATTCACACGTCAGTCAACTGCAGCGTGTTTGTTCTTTGATTTAAAACACGAGTCACGGCAGACTTTACAGGAAAGCAAAGCTGTGGTGTTGACGGTTGAACCAGAGGAGAACATATTCTGACCTGAAGAGAATCTGACTTTCTGTTTTTTTCTTTTGGTGTTTGTATCTTATTTGAGTATTTCTTGTGCTAAAGCAGCGCTCACACAGTGAACACCGATTCACATACTGACTGCAGATGAGAAGCTCGCAAAACATACACACACATTTACAAGCTGTCCATGTAACGTACTTAATATTCTGTGTGCTCTGTTCATTTCCATTGAGGTTATTTTAAGGCATTTCTGCTTCATCGGGAAAGACTGGAGAGCAAAGAGGAAAAATACGATACAAAAGGATGTCATGCAGCAAAGGTCATGAGTCTGACTCAAATTCACAACTTTGCAGGTACGTGGTACGCAGGTACGTGGCCGGACTCTCTGAGCCGAACAGAATGTTACAGTTTAATGATGATAAGTCAAATTTGAAGATGCTCAGTTAATCTCTACTTCATCTTTCTGCTCAACTGAGCTCAACATACACGGGATACTATGTAAAAGTAATTCAGCACATTCCCTTGTGCTGCACATATAACCACATGGTTTATTTCCCTGTAGAAATATTAGAAACAATAACAACAAAGAACTTCCTGGCACATGGATAAATCCCAAAATTATACTTTTGTATCTATAAAATATGGATGTGATTGCAATTTCCCTTTTTTCTGTCCAGACACGTTTATGGTCTTGTGTCGGCTCAAGTCAAATCTGGGACAGTTTAGAATGGAAATATTGGACTTTGTTTATCACCAGCCACATATCTTCCAAACGTTGCGACACTAAAAGGGCATTTTCCAGGATAAAATGTACTTTGTTTGAGACCAATTTGTCAGATGTGTCTGTCTCGGCAAGAAAACCCGACAAAGCTGCGTCAAAATTTCAAGCTTACGTCAAACAACGTTGACGAACGCCCTAACTTATATTCATAATGCTAAATATGTCTGTTAGCTGTGTACATATCTAACGTTAGAACAATAAAATATAAATACTTCAGACCATGCCCACTTAGGAGACAGGAAGTTTATAGCATTTCATAACATTGGCGCCGCCAATAATGCACAATCTTTTTTTACAAAGCATTTTAGGTCAAGTCCACAAAGCAACATGGATATTAAAGGAGCATTAAGTGATTGTTTTAGTCAGTGGAAGAAGCACAATGACATGTGGCTAACACAAGTTGCTCATTTAGGCTATCTTGTACTGACTATCTTTCCAAATTTGGGACCAAACCACATAGGTTTTAGATTCAAATTCTTTGAACAAATCAATATTTTTATATTCATATGACAACGTGTAATGTGACATGAGCGTTTTAGCATCTTTCAGCTCATTGTTTTGGTTTAACTTAATTACTTGGTTTGGTTTCAAAGCTATCATCCACATTGTTTTCCAGCAGCCTTAAAAATACAATTTGAATGTTTTCTTAATGTCTTATGTTTAATATATTTCTCCTGTAAAGCACTTTGAATTGCCTTTTGTCTGAATAATGCAAAATGAATTAACATGCCTTCCTTGACTTTTACGTTTGGACTGGCTGTGTGCGCTAACATTAGGCCATGTCTGGAGACTTGCCAAGAAAAGAGGTCAAAAGTGATTCAGGTCTAATATTATTTATGCTCATATTCAAATTCAAAACACAGAGGACTTTGAGTTCATAACCTAATGAACACACAGTATGCTATTAACTGTGAGGAAACAACTCTCGCAGTCTGAACTTGGTCCAGTGGGCAAATACAGTTTTATTCAAAGAGTGAGTCATCTGGGTGTTTTCCAAGTGTTCCAGTGTTTGTTCAGAGTGGTTCAGCACCTTCATACACACTGTTCTCTATCATCAGAATACAGACAAGATTTCCCCCAATCTCTACACTGAGTGTTGTGTAAAAATCACACTCTCAATACAAAAGTTATGTACAATATCATACAAAGAAGTTTCAGTGTTACAAAGTGGTTGAAGGGAAAAAGGACGTAACAACTAGGTTCTGGGATATAAGTGTGATTGTGCATTTGTGTGCTTTTTAATATGTTTAAACATACGTGCGCTTTGTACTCTTCTGTGTGTGTGTGTGTGTGTGTGTGTGTGTGTGTGTGTGTGTGTGTGTGTGTGTGTGTGTGTGTGTGTGTGTGTGTGTGTCCAGCAGAGGGAAACATTTCACAGCACAGTGATGGTATTGTAGTCAAGACACCACAGAGAAAAGCTAAACAAAAGGTTGTTTAAAGATGTGTGGGGAGAAGAAGAGGAGGGAGAACAATACAAAACATGGATTTGAAGGAGTGTGCAAATCAAAATCAGCAAAACTGTCACGCCACATGGAGCGCTCATGGCAACCACATCATATATACACGCCAATAAATAAATCTGTTAATAAAATCTTAGAAATTAATCACAATAATTACATGACTCGACAAGATTGTAGCGAATCTTTTCAAGATTCGGCGAGAAAGAAATTCCATTTCAAGGTGACGTTGAAGAGCGAAATAAAACAAAACGAAAAGTCTGTTTGCATCACAGGAAGTGTTTTGTATGAAAGCTTCTTGTCTCAAAAGAATACAAAACTGAACAAATATTTACTCCAGAATGTGATGCACTTTATTTGGCTCACTGTTGAGCCACCTGCATTCGGGAGCTCGGCTTAGTCTTAGCAAATGTGTTTGCATTTCACATTAGTTTTTTTGGCGAAGCTGCAACCATCTGAGAGAAAGAAAAAATGTGAAGAAGAAAGCCAAGTGAAGATGTCTGTACTTTCATCCTGTCTGCTTTTGTTTGTTGCTTCTGCTGAGAGATACAAAGTGGATTCTTTGATCTGAGCAAATCTCATGCGGAGCTGACAACGGCACTGCTACTCATACTGCTACGTGCTTGTGTGTGTGTGTGTGTGTGTGTGTGTGTGTGTGTGTGTGTGTGCGTGTGTGTGTGCGTGTGTGTGTGTGTGTGTGTGTGTGTGTGTAAGGCTTGCTAAAAGGATGTTTTGTCTGGTAAATTTCAGCAGCACACGTGCCCTTCAGCAGGTTTCTTTGGTCCAACATGGCAACCTCCTGACAGCATACAGTGAGTTCACCGTCACGTTTTGCCGCCTTTAAACAGGCGAAAACTCACCGTTGTTAAACGAAGAAATCAAAGCAATGGACATTCTCAGTGGTCACAGTTTGATGTGTTTTTCCTTACAGAAGCACGCCACTGAAGATGAAAGTGAGCTTCCCATGATGGAGTTTATACAAAAAAAGTTACAACCAAAGTCAGAATTAAAAATGAAAAAGAAAGAAGTACCTGACTCTGTACTGAATGTTCAGCTCTTTACTTGTCCAGCAAAGAGAAAGTATTTGAAGAGTTTGCCTATCGGTTCCCCGGGGGTTGAGAGGTCATCAGGGTGGTGTGTGTGTGTGTATGTGTGTGTGCTGTATCAAGGAGAGGTCTAGACCTGCGTGGAGTAGGAGCGGTGCAGCGTTGCATACCGCCCAGCCGGATGGGCGGCGCATTGCGGCGAGTGCTGCTCCGACTGGTCTAGACTTCGCTGGAAATGGAGCGAGACGGTATGAGGACATCGGGGGTGGCGGGGAACCGATAGGGCTGATGGTCATGTGATCTCGGTGAATGGAGATCCCCGCGGAGTCTGCAGGGGAAAGAGAGGAGTGAGAAAGAGAGAGGATGGGGCAGAGAGAAGGCGAGGGAGAGAGAAAAGTGAAGAAAAGAAAAATCAAGAGAAATGCACGAGATGAAGGGCGAGTAAGAGGAGAAATCAGGTGCAACCGAGCAAAAAACAGAAATAAGGCAACGGATGACGGAGATAGTGAGGAGTGACAAAAGATTTAAAGTTGGTTAGAATGGTTGGACGTAGGTGTTGTAAGGTGGGGAGGAAGAGGAGAGTGCAGGATACTGGAGGAAAGTGAGGGACAAGGGAGCAGATTGAGAGGAGAGAGGCAGGATGGGAGACAGAGGAAAAGAGGCAGTCAGGTGAGGGTTAGTGACGGAGACAGACCACAGAGGACGCAAGACATTTTCCATAAATACTTGAGCGTGGACTCGCGCTAGACTGCTGCTCCACCCGAGATAATTGGTGCGTTCCAATACCAATACTATCATCCTATTTAGTATGCCAGATTTTTAGTATGTCCTAATACATATGCTATTCGGCCAATATTTCTGGCCCACAATACTTTGCGCAGCGGATATATGAGCAAGAGGGTCGAAGTTCAAGGTGCAATGGTATGACAAAGTAGAGGAGGGACCAAGTCATTGTTTTTCAATTGACAAGTAAGTCTCAAGTCGGTGCACTCAGGTTAAAACTTTGAAAGCCTAAACTTTGAGTTTCAAGTCATAATGCACTCTTTATCAAATGTGATGCCATTTTCAAGCACGCACCTTTTGCATACTGCAATTTGTGTTTCGATGACCATCGCGTAGTTCTTGTACGCATACGAAATTATCGTTGATATTATTTTCTCCAACTGGCGCTCAGTAACGTAAAGTTAGGTTTTCATAGTTCTCTCCTGCAACTTGATTGGATGCTGGTGGATCTGGGGAATTGAGTGTGGAGTTGCTGGGAATCAACAGTGTTAACGTTAGTTGATTCAGGAAATGAAGGGAAGTCATGTTTTAATCTTTGGGCTTTCGGGAAGTTTTTAAGTTTCTTCAAGTCAAAAGGCACAAGTCGAAGCGAAGTCACGAGTCATTGGTGTTAAAGTGCAAGTCGAGTCTAAAGTCGTCAAGTTTGTGACTCGGACTCATCAAGTCATGGGACCAAACCTTTGCGAGGGAGTTTGTCCCAATTGTATGCATACTGCATGCAACAGTACGTACTTTGTAAGGGCAGTTGCAGTACATACTAAAAGTAAGAAGTATTTGGAACGGAGCCCCTATCTTTAGAAAAGCACTGTTGAACTGCTGAGTAGACCTTCAGCTGAACTCCTCCAGCTAAATGCTTTACATTAAATCAGAATGGTAAATTACACCTCCAGTGTGTCAGCCAAACTGCTGACTCACCGAAAAGAGATAAGTGACTCTCTAAATCCCTGATAAGAAGGAAAAATGCAAACATTCACACTGGAATTTGTTCCCTCTTCTGGTTGAAATAAAACTGCGGCTCATTTCACACCGGTAGAACAAATCTCAGCTGCGTTCTTATCAGCCTACAAGCAGGCTTAGAGATTTAAAGGATTCACTTGGATGTTTTTGTTGGTACGGAGGGTGCATGTGGTGTTTGGAGCATGCATGTGTGGGGATTTGTTCTTTTCTTGAGGAAAGAGGAGGTCAAAGGATTCAGGTAAGAGACAAGGGGTGTGTATCTCATCCCCTCTTTTGTGAGCGCAGGCGTGCCTCGCACCCACCCCCGCCCCTTACCTGAGGGCCACTTAACTTTTCGAGTGGACTCTCCACACAGGGCAGCGTCACCATTGGCATGCCCAGCATGGACTCGGGGCGTTGGGGTCGTAGTACAGGAGGACTCGGCAGCATCTGCTGGAAATTGTTTATCACACAAGTTACCTGGAGATAGAGGACAGGTTAGGGTTAGAGAGAAGAATGAAAAGTATGACAACAACCGACCCTACGCTAAACCCTGCCACCCACTGTGATAGTCCGATCATAGGTCAACAAACGTAACTAGGCACAACATGCGTGTCAAGCTTTGGATTTCTTCACATGTCAAAAGCATGAGGCTCTTTTAGGGACAAACTGGTATCTCAAGAGTTTGGAAGCCGGTTTCTTTTATTTTAGCCTAGAAGAAACAAACACAAGCCTGATTCATAAGGTACTACCTACTGCAGGGCTATTCAACTTCATTAGCAAGTGGGCCGAATAGGAAAATCACTGGGGGTTTGTGGGCCACACAATACTTTGTCAATGAATCACTACAAATAACTCTTACTTACAGTAGTGTTAATAGTTACTAATACATGAAGTTAACTAGTCACGTGCATCCCCTTTTTTCACTTGTATCACCTTAATTCATTACAGAAAGCAACCAGTCCATTCAACACAGTAGGAAAGCTATGGCTACAAGGCTTCACAAAAAAGTGCAAAATGTTGCATCTTGAAAACCAAGGAGACAAGAGTTGTTTCCCAACAGGTCCATGTCCACTAATGTAGAAAGAAAGATGAATATAATAAAACAGTATTCACCACATTACCAGTAAGTAGCACTGTTTATAATATCCTCAACACTTCCAATCATACATAAGGTGCTTTGAAAACAAGTCCATATCCATAAAATGAAATACTAAATGCAAATAGAACATAGTAAAACAGTAGCATCAGACTCACAATAACATACATATCTTATACATGTTTACAATTTAACAGTAAGTAGGCTTGTTTGAATCATAAAGCAGATGTGTCTTTGCATTTACACTAAGAATGCATCACATTAAGTCAGGTGATGTACTCCTATAGAACTACAAACATATCAAACTTCTGTCATGTTGAGCCTGTTTGAGTTTCAGTTTCAGAGTCAGTGAGAGAAATGACACTTTTGAGGGTTTTTTTTATATTCAGAACTCAGTTTTCACATTGAACAGGTGCTATTTTATTAAATGATATGTATCTTGTTTATGTGCACGTTTCCGTGTTTACTGTGTTACTTTGCGCATTCTGTCCTGTGCTTCGCGGGGCTCAGTCAGTCAGACACAGCGGAGGAGAGGAGAGGACTAACACAAAGCAGGGCTGCTATCGTGGCTCTCTTGTTCCGTGCAAAAGCGACCCAAAGCCACTTGACTCCGTTAAATGAGGCTTACGGTCCCTGTACCACGGGACATCTGGCAGAAAATGAGCCGTGACTTGACTTGTAGTGCCTCTTCAAGTTGTATTTTTTCATCACGGAAATACATTTGTTGCACGATGAACACACCAGTTTATTACTTGTTGGGCTGGCAAAGTAAATCAATATGTGTCCGTCCATTCGCTCTGGAAGTGACGATTTTCAGAATCAACTCTTTGGCTTGGAGAGAGACATCTCTAAGCGTGTTGTTTGATGGTAAAATCTGCTAGCGACAGGTGTCATTTCAGCCAAATAATTCCAGGTCGACCCACTGTTAAAAATGACCAAGAATTGCGAGTGGTAAATCTGACACAGCAAACTACATTTGTGGTGTGAGAAAGGAAAGCTCCTCAGACATTACAAGGCTCCCTTCTTTGGACATTTTACAACTGTTTTCATAGGTTGAGTAGTAGTTTTTGTGACGTAAACATAAACCCGTCTTCATGTGTAAAATATGTAAAGGAAACACTCAAAACATGTCTTTCTTTCTAGTCTCTCACCAGAAACACAGCGATGGCGCCCCCGGTGAAGAATCCTGCCAGGACGTCGGCCCAGTGGTTGCGGTACTCAGCCACTCTGACCACGCCCACTAGCAAGGCCAGGCAGAAGAGGGTGAGGCTGATGGTGGGCTTGGTCAACCGCGTGCCTTTGGTCTTGAACACCAGTGTCACGTACATCTGCAGAGAGACATAAAGGAGGGTACAACAAACAACGGACAAATAGAACACACACAATGTATGCATTATTACAACCTGCTCAGTTTTTTTTAAATATGGCAAAGATGTGTTCGGACTGTACACGAATGGAATTTAAAAAGGCAGTGAAATGTAAATTAAGTATATGCAAAGATGAGGGTGGTCGCAGACATGTACTTGATCTAGTTGGCACTAATTAAGACCACTTAGTCCACTTTGACCCAATAAAAACTTCACTTCCCTTTTTCTCCCTTTAAAAGCAAAATTCTTAATTTTGGAAAATACTTTAATTCGCTTATTATGAGATGATCAATACTACACTCTGTGTGACAAATATGACAACAAAACATTTGACAACGTTTTTTGCAGGCATGTCTTTATCATAAGCTAACTAACTGTAACACATCAGTACAGTATTGTCCTGTTTAATTGAGTGAGCAAGGTTTTAACTCAGCATACGTTAACAGAAGCACAAAGTATCGCCTCCAGCAAGCTGCAACCTACCACTGTGTACACTGCAGAGTAGATGCTGAGCGCTGCGTCCTTGGACGGGAAAGATTTCCGCGCAGACATGACAACCAACGGGTTGCCCGTGCAGGCACGGCGCTCTGCGATGTACTGCATGGTGGACTGGCATCCTAACGCTGTGTAGTTTGGTCGGCAGGCAGACAGGAAGTGAGGTGTCTGGTTTCCTGTCACCACCTGGCCAGCATTGACAAAGATGGTGGTGGTGAACAGGCCGAAGGCATAGACACCTGGGTAGGAGAAGAATATGAAGAAGAGTTGGGGTGGGGTTGTACAATTTGTGGAAAAGGCGAAACAGAAGTGGTATAAAACAAAAAAATAAGAACAAAGTTAAAGAAGTATGAGAAGATGAAGAAAAGCACATTAGCTGTTTAAACGATTTCAACACGCGTTACAGTATGAGATATAAGGGGTGATAATAAGTTTGTCTTCCTAAAATAGCCCCAACACATTATTATCAGCTGAGGTGTGAAATTGCAACAATAAGCCTCCACCTCAGCTGATTCAGCTCAAGATGCAAATTTGTAGGCTGCTTATTATTCACAAGTGTCTTGCTGCCATGATCCTGAATATCTTACCTCAAAGATTATATCGCAGTTCATCATCCAATTAACAGCTCCATGCACGAGCTGTGGTTGACAAACTCTCAAGTGTAGCAGGTCAGGTTCTTACAAGTCAACCTTTTCTTTTAGGTTGTTTTGATCTTTTTGATTTGGTATGTTTCTGCCAAAACCGCACACCTCGGCACAGAAAATATCCTTTCACAGGCCTGTAAAGAGCAGAGGGGCTGTGTAATGCAAAACGGCGTGTTCACCTAGGAAGCGTATTATGCGTCTCAGTAGGGGGTTGAAGTAGCAGCAGTCTGCGGTGACAATGGTCTTCTCCTGTGTTCCCTCTGCCTTGGTGAAGAATGCACACAGCTCTCCAACAAGAATCTGTGCACACAAAGAAAACACAGAACTGGTGCTTAAAAACCTGAAATGGAATTTTAGTGTCACATTTTTGACGTACACACAAAACACATGGTACATCTGGTACAATGAAGTTATTGTACTATTTTATTGCGGTCATGCTCCCATACACCACTGCAACAACACTCAACCACACCCTTACACACAGAGAGGTCAAATGTCAAGGTAGGCTCCAGCACAGGTACCGATGAAGCTACTGGATATTCAGTGATTTGATTAATGAAACCGTACATGAATAAAAGTGTGTTGAAGGTCCCAGCTGCTTATCCTATCTTCACAGGATTTTATAGAATATTTTTGGTATATGCATGGCTAAAAATGGTGGGATGGGAATGTCATGAAATTTGGTGAAAACTATCATTGCTCCCTAATGGTGAATTATAATTTAGCTCAAAGCACCATTGTGCCTACGCACAAAGAGCTGCTAGCACTGCTGTAGACACAGTCTTGTTTGCTAATCCTAAATGGTGCATTACATTATAAATACATTGCAGATCTTTAAAGTATATTATTAATAACGGCACAGGCAGAAATAATTAGCACTGAAATTAAGCAGACGCTGGAACCAATCATATATTCAAAATAAATAAGTAAACAGATTATATACAAGGGGCAACCATTTACAGTCTAAGAGGCCTAAACCTGCATTATTTCTCATGGCCAGCAGGGGGTGAATTAGATTGTATAGAAGTCTATAAGAAAATGACCCTACTTCTCACTTGATTTATTACCTTAATTTAGTTTATTAAACATTTTCCTAATGAGTTTATGGTCTCAATTGCTAATTTCAAGTCTTCAAAACAGCATGACATTCATTTAGTAAATTATGGTCTCATTAGAGTAAAATAGACGATAAAGCAGGGAATGCTTTAGGGCGTGGCAACCTTGGGATTGACAGGTCGCTTTTTACGCTTGCCAAAAAGATCATCCCAATTAATAACCACAGTTAACGTGAATTATGGATGCATCTTGCTAACCAAGCTAGCTCAAAAGCCCTTGCGTTAGCTGGTAAGTTAACTGGCCTCGCTCTTCCTCAGCTCCAAATGTGCTCACTTCTGGCTCCAAAAAACCAAGATGGTGTCGGCCAAAATGCCAGTAGCTACTGGAGGCTTCAAAATGGTGATCCACAAACCAATGAGTGACGTCACAGTGACTGCGTCCAATTTGTATATACATTCTATGATTATATACTATAACGTATTTACCACAGGTAGCTCACAGACAATAAACTCAGAGTTTCAAGTTTTAACATTTTACAGCTCTTCACAGAGGAGTTATTTGACCGTGATGATAAAAGTCGAGCCGGACTGACCCTGTGCTGCTCAGAGTTCTTAGCATTACTAATGATGTCAGAGCTCACAGTGCAAATGAATCTAATTAGTCTTAATCATCATCAGTTTTATTAAGCATGCGCTCCCTGGTTGCTCACATAGAGACATAGTTGTAAAGTCACTGCAGTCTGCAAAGTTTCTGTGATCAAAAACAGCAGCCATTGTTGTCGTGCTCGCCAATGAGGGTGGCTGCATGTATGTATCTCTTTGAGAGGAGCATCAGACTTGTGGGAGGGGGTTTTTGCCAGGTGATTGTGCTTCATTTACTCCCTGTGAGTCTGAACAGCGGTGCCTCTTCAGACTGACGGTCCCTTAATGGACTGCAACTGTGAGACTCATCTACACGAGAGCCTACAGCACTCAAAGACCCTGGCACAGGCAAAGATTTAGCTCCCTCATGAATAACTATCTATGACAGAAATATGCTTAATCTTAAATCATCCTGACAGTTTCCATGCTCTGCTGTGACACCAGAGGGACCCACTTTAACGTTGACCGTGTTCCACAAAACCCATAAACCTTGTTCTTCCTCTTTCCATATTTGACATAATCCCTCATTTATCCCCGTCAGTGACAATGTGTGAAGCGTTGCTTTGTGTGGAGGAGAAGCAGGAAGAAGTGGAAGAAAGAGAACCAGAGAAAGAAAGACGTGCGGAGAGAGACAAAGAGATAAAAATCATCATGTTTCAGTCAAGTCTCATGCTTCTGAGCTTTTTCAAGTGGGTCCAACATAGTCAAATGTGTTAATAGCTTGCAGAGGCCCAGTCAGTGCAGCAGTGCTGTGAAGTGCGTGCCCAGCTGAGTGCTTTCTTCCATTAGTGAAACGCAACCCTACTGGGTGTTCCATGGCAACCCACGAAACACTAATACGAACATGAAATCAAAGCTAAGGGGGTTTAATCAGTAACTTCAAATCAGAGATGTTGGTGCACCGTCACAGTGCGGACAACCATTTTTGGGCTAATTAAAGACAGCATAGAGGCGGTTTCCATGGGGACAGCCCGACTGAGCAGGGTTTGAGTATGTGCGTACCACAAAATGTGCGATGATGGTAGTGTGCTGCCACTCATGAACACTTTGCAGCGGGCAAAGCTGGAAAGCAAAGGCTGTTGGGCTGTTTGGAAGCATACTACGCCCCTTTTGTCCATTACTGTTATTCAATGTGATGATAATTCTGTGAATCTTTGATCGGCCTCTAAAGTTCGTCAGTCTAAAAGTTCCCCACAGCTTTCAAAACCAACACACCCGTCAACACACCCGTCAATACCACTTCTACAGTTTCAGTTTCAGCTTCTCCTGATCTGAATCGACGGTCTAAGGACACAAACTGTCGTATGCTATCCAGAGTGTAATCCCCTGAGGGAAATCTGTGATTTGTGATATTGGGCTGTAAATAAAATGTACTCAAAGTTAGAGAATCTTTTTGTGAAACTTGTTGCTAATTGGGTTTGTTTAGCAATAGTTTGACATGTTGAGAAATATGCTTGTTTACTTTCTTGCTGAGAGTTAGATGATAATATAGATAACCCTCTCATGTCTGTCCTTTAAATATGAAGCTTTTACAACAATCAAGATACAGGACCCTATCTTACAGCGGCGCACAGCGCAACTGTCATTGCCAGTTTCGGACTGATGCTGTTGTCATTTTCTAAATACGACCCCTTTGCCCCTTATCCATTATTTTTGCCCAGATTGTTCTCTGCTTAACAAGCAGAAGTGGAGTTGGAGATGCTCTAAATGCACTTTGGACCATGTGCTATAGAGTTTTTATGTAAGTCCCCTAATGTGCGAGATAGTGAGATTTAGAGATGCTGGCACATTTTGTTACTTTATGGACGGAGCCAGGCGAGCTTTTTCCCCCTAATTCTAATCTTTGAGGCTCTGAGGGGATGAAGATCAAATGACACTGCACATAAAACTGCATGTTTATCGTAAACAAGAAAGAGAGTTATATCAATCTCATCTAATTCGTGGCAAGAAAGAGAATCAGCCAGTTCCCAAAATGGCAAACTATTTATTTCCTTTGTGAATATTACAGAGTGACACAGCTACGTCATCTTAGTGACACAGCTACGTCATCTTAGTGACACAGCTACGTCATCTTAGTGGCACAGCTACGTCATCTTAGTGGCACAGCTACGTCATCTTAGTGACACAGCAACGTCATCTTAGTGGCACAGCTACGTCATCTTAGTGGCACAGCTGTCTTTAAAAGCACCCACAGATTGAATAACTAATATGAAAAGAATGCTGGGTGTGGTTGAAGTGGACGCATCTTGGTTTGCAACAAGAATCCATCATGTAATTGTCTTTACATTAGAAAAAAAGAACAATTTAGGTTTTTATCACAAATGCAATGCATGCTGTGAAGTACACTCTATTATTACAATAAACTGGATATATATATATTTTTTTTTAAATAACTTAATTTGATGCGTTACATAAAAAGTAATTTAATCAATTCATCAATCCAAGTTACAAGACTGATTATAGTGAATGGGTCATTTAAATGCACCTGCTTTGAAACTGACAAATCTATCCACTGATTCAACGATAACAAGCGAGTTGATTCAACATAATCGATGCTGATATTTAAAATCTAAACGAGTGTCTCACATAGTAAACATGAGTCTGTTTCCATTTATCAACCACACAACACAAGTTAATAGAACTTTGTCACTCTGTGTTGAATCACAGCTAAAAGGTTATTACACTTCGCTCACTTGAGTTAAAGCAAAAGACTGACTGAGTTTTATTAATTTAAATGATATTTTCATAACAATCTGCAGTAACATTACCCCCCCCCCCCCCCACGATCCCTTCTGAAACCGAACCTGTGCCGTTAGAGATAAGAGCAGGAGAGTCTGTGAGAGTGAACGAGTGAGAGTATGAGAATACAATCGGAAAGTTGAAGAGCAAAGAAAGAAAGAGAGGAACAGTATGAGGAAGAAAGATCAGTGATGGGGTTGGGGGGTAATACTGCAGGAATTAATTATTCATGCTTGGATGATATTCATTTGAATCATGTAGTGCATTATTTCAACCAACATTCCTAAATTATCTCTCTGCACTGCAGTGTCTCCCGCTCCCTGCCTCTGCCGAGGACTCAGAGTTAAATATGACGAGGTTGTCGCTGCGGTTTAGGGACGAGCGGATTATAGTTCCTATAAATTAAACTGCTCCTCCAGTCTACAGTCTGACAAAGCAGAATGAAGTCCAGGATGATATCTAGAAATAGCAGGATGAGCTTCAAGATTTGAAAAACACAAACAATTGTGTAATCATGTATTACATGCGTACTCGCGTGCATGATTTAGGAGCAGAACAAGAGAAATGAGTGAAGGACTGAAATATTAATACACACATGAGACCTGATTAACTCTGCGTGCTTGCACAAACAACGTCACAAGTATATTTTCGTCCGCACAAGGAAGCTGGAGGATTGTGCTCTGTGTGTGTAAGTAATCAGATCTCGATTTGTGTCAGTGGGTATTAGTCAAATGTGAGAGTGCATTCAGAGTGGCCCTTTCTATGAGGATGTGTCAATTAGAAGACAACGAAGGGGGTTGTTTCACTCACAGCGTTGAGATGAATGAACAGGATAGTGGAGATGACAGAGGAGCAGTGGGAGTCAGGGAATAAAGAGAGCAAGAATGACTGGAGGAACACTATTAAAGAAGAAGATTTTATATTTATATATTTATTTAATGTATAAATCAGTAGATATGCAAATTCAGAAGCTGGGGGAAGAAAGGCAGGAGGAGATGCTCGTTCTCTACGACTATGTTCTCAACGAGCTCTTTTAAAGTTAGTCGTGAATGTGTACGATTTAATTACTGCGTAAAAGCAGCTTCACTAGAGTGTTTCCTGTACATTAAAGCCACGAAGCAGAAGACAAACAGGCCGCTGTGCCATCATCGTGTGTAATGATGTCAATAAAACCGCAAGGACAAATGTAGCATCTCGGAATAAGCCTGAACGATGGCACTGCAGCAGAGCCGCGAGATGCAGATTGCTTCCATTAGTTTCCCCTCCTTGCAAATAGCAACTGACTCTGTTCAGGCCGCATTAGTGATAAAATAAAGTGGCAAACAAATTAGAAGATGACAGAAACATCGAAACAAATAGAAATATAATGTATGCTTGACTCTGCCCTTACAAAAAATGTACCAAAGCTGCTAAAAACACAACTACCCAATGGAGTACCACTACACGATTGTGGTTTCAACATGTTTATATAGCTTAACATATCTTTATTAATAACAATAATAACACTAATCATTTTATTTATATAGCACCTGTCATATACACAAGTTGCAATAACGCATTAGAAAAAGAATACAAAAAATAATAAGTTCATAAGTTCCTAATGAAAAGAGCAAATATGGAAAGTAGAACAAGATAAAAACAAACTAGATTAACTAAAGCCCTGCTTGTCTTCAGCTGATTCTTTAAAAATGTCAGAGCTTGCATATCTAATGCAACTGGGCAGAGTGTTGTATAGTCCTGGAGTGTAGAAGCTCAAAGCACTTCCTCCACTCGCTTAGTGGGCTACTGTGGGAACACTTAAAATACCAGCATCAGAGCACCAAAGCGGCTCTTGTTGGTTGATAAATTGTCTGGAATGTAAGAAGGTGCTATATAATTAAGGGCTTTGTGTGTGAGTAACGGGACCTTAAAATCTATTTCTAAAATGAATGGGGAGCCAGTCTATGCTAAAGCAGGAGTAATGTGTTAGTCTTTGTTTAAAGTCTGGCAGCGTCCTGATTGGTTAAGTCCGGCCTAACTTTGGCATCATTTCTCAGGTGGTCCTGGCAGCACTATTTATGTTTTACCCATTGTTTTATCAAGGCCAAACAGGCAGTCAGAAGCAACAAGGGCATTTGGTAGTTGGCTCAACAGAAATGTAACATTGTGTTTCATCTGACTAGCTATGGAAATGTGTCTTGAACTCGTTGATGATGTAACCTAATAGAAGCACATATAAGGAAAACAACAGGGGACCAAGACAGCTTCCTTGTGCAATACCAAAGAACTTCAGATACGTAATCATTCATGATTTTTTACCAGATATGTAAGATTGAAACCAATAAGTTAGTCCTTTGTTATGTATGGCCGACAATTCATAGTTTACCGACATGATTTGACTATGTGAAGAAGAAATGTCCTAGCCTCGAATCGTACTGACCGTGTCTGAGGGTAAAAGTCATTATCTGTTCCAAAAGGCCACACTCAAAGGTGGAGTGAAAAGCCTGCCACTGTGTAATGAGTAATAAACCTTAAAGGGCAAGAAAAGTCATCACTCATAAGTAAATTATTTAGCAGTCATGAGAGTCTTTCTTTGGCATCTAATTAAACAAAAGCACCCTGCAGCTCTTGTATTGTACAGACCAACTGCGGGACAATTTCTGTGAAGTGCAGCTCTGCAGCCATAAGACGTAATGCTTCTGACAAGATTGAGACGGTTATTCATGTGTAAAGTACAGAGAGATGCCTCGCTGTCACTATTATCCATTATCTGTTATCATCTACAGCGACCTCAATCTCCGCAAAGCAGCGCTTATATGAGGTCTGGGCTAATGGATGATAGGGACGGCACGGCACCTGTCTGAGTTCAACAGGATCACCATCACCTTTACTCACATGTGCTTTTCACCAGGATTTTGCCTGCATGGAATGGATGCTAACAGGAGACGTGATGAAGAAAGACGACTGAGAAAAGAACACGATCTCGGTGGATAAATGCAAACACAGATGCATTCACAAGGGCACTTCACACAGGTCTTACTGCATCTACTAAAAGGGAGGCGTGTGCAAAAGCTTACACATGCACACAGATAACAATGTCACATGGAAGCACAGCGATGCCCTCGTTGAGCAAAGTGTGATTGCACATCGTAATCCATTTTTAGCCTGCTGAGGATCTGTGCTGGCGCCCAAACATTTGTTTGCAGTATTACAATAGTCTTAGGAGTATAGATTTATTCCATCATACAGAAGCAAAACCTCTTCATCATTGTATTGCAACACCTCTAATCACTCTCTTTTCTGCATTCACCTTTATTTAGTTCTTTCCACTATTTTTATCCTGTCCAATTGTACGCCCCCCCTTTTCCAGAGCTGCTCTGTTACATCCCTTAAAAAGCTGCTTCAATTGAACTGCAAGCGGTTTAATGTCTCACCGTGTATCTATCATTCCGTTTTTTATGTTATTGTGTGCGTGTTACACAAAATAGCTTTATGTAAAGTTTTTACATTTACATTTTTACACTGTATATATATATATACTGTTTATATATATATATATATATATATATATATATATATATATATATATATATATATATATATATATACATCCAGATGCTCAGGGATTTTTTGCCACTAGTTGAAAAAGAGAAAAAAGAAAGATAGTATCAGTTTAAAATGCAACTATCATTCCTTTTGTGTTGAGTTCAATGTTAAATAAAATAATGTTGGTAAAATCGTTATTTTAATTTAATAAGCAATTTGTTGTATTTTAGAAGTATACTGAAAGCAGCAGAAATGCAGAACTGAGTAGACTTTAATATCTGTTTTGCATAATTTTCGCAATATTCATCAACATTAACGCATATCGCATATTCTCCTCATATTGTGCAGCCTTAGTGTACTATTGATCTGTGTGCGCCCGATTGTTGGATTAAGATTGAAGTTTATTTGTATGGATCAAATAAACTCAAAAACTTAATTAAATGTGGTTCCATCCAGTTTTTGATATCACTTATGGTCGTAATTATTTCAGCAATAGCCAGTCAATTTATTTAAATTCTTTAATTATATATCGTAGATTATATTGTTGGTGGCGGAGTCCGCCTTCTGCGCTGGATTCCTCAGACACACAACAGTGATGCATGTATGTAATAAAGCATCACTGTTGATAGTTGTTTTAACCCTTCACCCGCACACAGACATATCAGAGTTGTGTTACTGCTAATGCTAACAACACAGTTAATTCTGCTGCAGCTTCACATTTAAAGCATTTAAATGCTGAAACATGGGATGGCTTTTATTATGTAGTAACATTGTTCATCAAAAATGTGTCCACAAAATAAGAAAACACAATTTAATTTATTCAAATATCAAGTCTGACATTGTCTTGAGTGACTGCAGATTGTAAAGATGACCATATGCTCTGATAAAACCACTAAGACTAAAAATACTGTGCGAGCCAAATGCAAGGATGTAAGAATAGAGGGTGGTGGGCTGAGACCCACCCCTGTTGTGAATGCCGATTGGGTACTGGCACTCGTCAGAGATTTCTGAGGTGTTGGCAGTCCATCAGCCACGCCGGACCCCTGAGGTGTATCTCCTGTCTGCCTGACTGAAAAATGGATCAAAGCTAAGAAGCAGAAATGACAAACACTGTTCCGTCTAATCTCATTTCACAGGAATGGGTGAATTTTGCCAAAACCACAAGATATAGGCAGTAGGAAGGCATTCTCTCTCTCTTTTTCTCTCTCTCTCTCTCTCTCTCTCTCTCTCTCTCTCTCTCTCTCTCTCTCTCTCTCTCTCTCTCTCTCTCTCTCTCTCTCTCTCTCTCTCTCTCTCTCTCTCTGTTCACTGTGTTGCCAATGAGGCTGATACAACACCTGCCTCAGGCCCACCAAGAAAATGGTACGTGGAGCAGGCAGCTCATTTTTTATATATATATTGTTACTGAAAATGTACGGCATAAGCTAACTTCATATCCTTTCTTCTCTTTTAGACAAAATCCAGCTGGAGCTGTACGCTCTGCCATTTCTCCACCGTAACATTCTTCTACCTGCTAGAACACGGGAGTTGCTGATCTGCAGCTGCTTCGATCAGTAACTTTGTGTTATTGGTGACTTTGGTGTTTTAAAGGGTCAGTTTGGATTCACCAAAGTTACACAATAACAAACTAAATAACCAAATCGATGTCCTGCAACTATACGTATATATGTGTTCTGCAAGGTAAAATTACTGCTTTTGTCAATGGAGTCTTTAAAAAGAGCATATATAACAGCTTCAGTTCCCCGTCTGAAAAAGTTGTCTGACACGAGGTAAAGCGGAGAAAATATTCTAAACACAGAATACACTTATACTGATATTGATTTTTTTAGGTTGCTAAACTAAGTTTTGCTGCTGCCCTCGTCCACAGCAGTACATTGCATAAAAAGAAAATGTGAAGGGAAGAAGGAGATTGTTTGATGATACAAATATAAAAAATGATGTGTTGGTGCAATATGCCGGCTGGTAGAGTGATTCTTATCAGGAGCAGTTAGATCAGCGCTATGATTGTGTTCCAGGCAGAGGTGGAACTGTGCACCCTGTGGTAAATTATCCTTCTGCAGGGAGATCAGCACCACAGATACTTAGAGCAGAAAAAGTCACTTTAATGTGCAGTGAGATTAAAAAACAATAGCTCTTCCTTCCACGGGTAGAATCCCTATCAGTCTCTCTTGGGGTTTTCTCTCTGTTCTCTTTTATTTTGTCAGGGGCTGCACATTTATTTATACTCTGCATTAACGTCATCTCCCCTCTTATCTCATGCTTTCCTCATTTCCCTTTCCATGGCAGAATGAAGAACAGAAGTTAAGGGGCATAGGCGAGAAAGCCTTCATCCATGGCAGCCAGTGTCACAACAACTGATTCCCCCCCCCTCACCCCACCATGGAGCCCACCCTGCCATCTGTCTCATTAACCTGGGTTAGCAGCGTACTGGTCCCTAATGTGTGTATGTGTGTGTAGGTCTGTGTTTGAAAAGGGAGATAAAGAGGATAAAGAGGATTGAAAAGCAAAGCTTAAGAGTGACAGACAGACAGACAGACAGACAGACAGACAGACAGACAGACAGACAGCCATTGATCCATGTCTGTGCAATTGTGCATGAATGTGTGCTGGGGCTGGTGTGAGGTCATGAATCCTCTGGGTGAGGCACAGCACAGTTTAATGTCAGTCCACTGACATCATGGCTGAGCATGTGAGGACGCTGACAGGACACCTCTGTGACAGGGCGTCCAAAATATTTCTGAGGTTAAAGATAGGACAAATGCAAAAAATACAGGATCATGTTAAACCACGTTTGAGCAATACTGACTATTGGTCCTGGTTAATTACTGGGTTGCCTCCATTCACTCAAGAGCAGGGTGTTCTGATATTATATTACTATACTATACTATATTATGTTCTATAACTATTCCTTATATACCTAAAGATAAAACTATACAGAATGCCATACAGCATCATTAAGGCAGTAAATGTGTTGAAGCTTGGTGACGTAAGGACTACTCGCAGGGCTGGTTGGTAAGCGTACAGCTCACAAGCTAACTGCTAACTGCTAACGGCCAGTTAGTGGTTAGGTTGTTAGCTCGGTGGACAATAAGTTCATACGTTTTTTTTCAATGTATTCACACTTATAATTGTCCTTGCTAATTGGCTTGCTTGTTGCCAACAGTGCTGGGGGCGATCAGCAAGGCAAGACAGCTTTATTAATATACTGTAGCACATGGATTCATTTGTTGTTTATCCTGTACACACGACATCTATTGCACGTCTGTCTCTCTTTGAGGTTTCTTCCATTTTTCCCCCTTTAATTGTGAGGTTCCTTTACGAAGTCCTTCCTTGCGCGGTGCTAGGGTCTAAGGACAGAGGGTGTTTTATCCTGTACAGTCTGTAAAGCACACTGAGACAAATGTGTAATTTGTGATATTGGGCTATATAAACACATTTTACTTGATTTCATACACAGTGGGAATGCAAAGTGATTTACACATTGCATGACTTTGATAAATAAAAGAAGAATTTCCTTTAAGGGTACTTGAAGTGACTCTCAATGAGGTTGAAAGGTTACTGTAGTAATCCTACTGCACATGGATTAATCGTAAAAGTAATTTTGCATGCAGAAATGTTTTTGTGTTTTTATATCATAGCCTATTAAAGTGGATGCCTTAACTGTTTTTCTGTTGGAAACCCTATAATGTATATGTATATACAGTATATAGGTTATATATGTATATGTATAGGTTATATATGCATATATAAAGGTTATATATGTGTATATATATAGGTTATATATGTATATGTATAGGTTATATATGCATATATATAGGTTATATATGCATATATATAGGTTATATATGTATATATATAGGTTATATATGTATATATAAGGTTATATATGTATATGTATAGGTTATATATGCATATATAGGTTATATATGCATATATATATAGGTTATATATGCATATATATAGGTTATATAGGTGTATATACATAGGTTATATATGCATATATATAGGTTATATATGTGTATATATATATAGGTTATATATGCATATATATAGGTTATATATGTGTATATATATAGGTTATATATGTATATATATAGGTTATATATGCATATATATAGGTTATATATGTATATATATATAGGTTATATATGTGTGTATATATATATAGGTTATATATGTGTATATATATAGGTTATATATGTATATATATATAGAATATATATACATATATATAGGTTATATATGTATATATAGGTTATATATGTGTATATATAGATTATATATGTATATATATAGGTTATATATGTGTATATATAGGTTATATATGCATATATATAGGTTGTATATATGCATATATATATAGGTTATATATGTATATATAGGTTATATATGTATATATATAGGTTATATATGCATATATATAGGTTATATATGTGTATATATATAGGTTATATATGTATATATAGGTTATATATGTATATATATAGGTTATATATGCATATATATAGGTTATATATGTGTATATATATAGGTTATATATGTATATATAAAGGTTATATATGTATATGTATAGGTTATATATGCATATATAGGTTATATATGCATATATATAGGTTATATATGCATATATATAGGTTATATAGATGTATATATATAGGTTATATATGTATATATATAGGTTATATATGCATATATATAGGTTATATATGTGTATATATATAGGTTATATATGTATATATATAGGTTATATATGCATATATATAGGTTATATATGTATATATATAGGTTATATATGTGTATATATAGGTTACATATGTATATATATAGGTTATATATGTGTATATATAGGTTATATATGCATATATATATGCATATATAACCTATATATATATATATAGGTTATATATGCATATATATAGGTTGTATATATGCATATATATAGGTTATATATGTATATGTATAGGTTATATATTTATATATAGGTTATATATGTATATATAGGTTATATATGTATATATATAGGTTATATATGCATATATATATAGGTTATATATGCATATATATAGGTTATATATGTGTATATATATAGGTTATATATGCATATATATAGATTATATATGTATATATATATATAGGTTATATATGCATATATATAGGTTATATATATGCATATATATAGGTTATATATGTATATATAGGTTATATATGCATATATATAGGTTATATGTGTATATATATAGGTTATATATGCATATATATAGGTTATATATGTATATATATAGGTTATATATGCATATATATAGGTTATATATGTATATGTATAGGTTATATATGTATATATATATAGGTTATATATGCATATGTGTAGGTTATATATGTATATATAAAGGTTATATATGTATATGTATAGGTTATATATGCATATATATAGGTTATATAACCTATATATGCATATATAACCTATATATATATATATATAGGTTATATATGCATATATATAGGTTGTATATATGCATATATATAGGTTATATATGTATATATAGGTTATATATATAGGTTATATATGTATATATAGGTTATATATGTATATATATATAGGTTATATATGCATATATACATAGGTTATATATGCATATATATAGGTTATATATGTGTATATATATAGGTTATATATGTATATATATAGGTTATATATGCATATATATAGGTAATATATGTGTATATATATATAGGTTATATATGTATATATATAGGTTATATATGCATATATATAGGTTATATATGTATATATAGGTTATATATGTGTATATATAGGTTATATATGTATATATATAGGTTATATATGTGTATATATAGGTTATATATGCATATATATAGGTTGTATATGCATATATATAGGTTATATATGTATATATATAGGTTATATATTTATATATAGGTTATATATGTATATATAGGTTATATATGTATATATATAGGTTATAAATGCATATATATATATAGGTTATATATGCATACATATAGGTTATATATGTGTATATATATAGGTTATATATGCATATATATAGATTATATATGTATATATAGGTTATATATGCATATATATAGGTTATATATATGCATATATATGGGTTATATATGTATATATAGGTTATATATGCATATATATAGGTTATATATGTATATATATATAGGTTATATATGCATATATATAGGTTATATATGTATATATATAGGTTATATATGCATATATATAGGTTATATATGTATATGTATAGGTTATATATGTATATATATATAGGTTATATATGCATATGTATAGGTTATATATGTATATATAAAGGTTATATATGTATATGTATAGGTTATATATGCATATATATAGGTTATATAACCTATATATATGCATATATAACCTATATATATATATAGGTTATATATGCATATATATAGGTTGTATATATGCATATATATAGGTTATATATGTATATATATAGGTTATATATTTATATATAGGTTATATATGTATATATAGGTTATATATGTATATATATATAGGTTATATATGCATATATATAGGTTATATATGCATATATATAGGTTATATATGTGTATATATATAGGTTATATATGCATATATATAGATTATATATGTATATATATATATAGGTTATATATGCATATATATAGGTTATATATATGCATATATATAGGTTATATATGCATATATATAGGTTATATATGTATATATATAGGTTATATATGTATATATAGGTTATATATGTATATATATATAGGTTATATATTTATATATAGGTTATATATGCATATATATAGGTTATATATGTATATATATATATATATATATATGGGTTATATATGCATATATATAGGTTATATATGTGTATATATATAGGTTATATATGCATATATATAGGTTATATATGTATATATATATATAGGTTATATATGTATATATATATAGGTTATATATGTATATATATATAGGTTATATATGTATATATATAGGTTATATATGTATATATATAGGTTATATATGTATATATATATGCATATATATAGGTTATATATGCATATATATAGGTTATATATGTGTATATATAGGTTATATATGCATATATATAGGTTATATATGTATATATATATATATATATATATATATATATATATATAGGTTATATATGTATATATATAGGTTATATATGCATATATATAGGTTATATATGTATATATATATATATATATATAGGTTATATATGTATATATATATAGGTTATATATGCATATATATAGGTTATATATGTATATATATAGGTTATATATGTATATATATAGGTTATATATGTATATATATAGGTTATATATGCATAAACTAATGGCTTTGTCAATGAAAGTAAATCATTTACTAATACTTTATAAACTAATTATTAACAAGCCATTGATAAGAAAAACTTTTGGATTGCCAGATCATGCAAAGTGTATTAATGTATTAAAATAATAAAAATAATTAAGATAAGTAAGAAGGTGGTCTTGTTAATTGTTCATAGTTGAGTCATTTTTGCCATTTGAGGCCTGGCTAAATTTAGCTTTCCTAGTCTTTTTCGCAGTAGTATCTTAACTACACATGGATGGGCTTCACCTGGAACTGAACTGGATGAGTCAGAGCAAAGCTGAAAGCAAACATCTTTTTTTTCTATTTACTGAGATAAGTATGGATTTCTCACTGCGTGTGGCTTTTATCTCAATAGGACGCCAGTCACATGAAAGACTTCCTCTCCTTTTTATCTGAGGAAAAGAGCAGGAAGTGGGACAGAGGAACAGAATTGTGATGTTCACGGTTCACAGAAGACGTGTTAATTGGTAGGTGAGACAACAACAGGTGTGAAGAGAGGTCAGAAAGGGCGAGGCATAAAGCGTCGGGAAAATGCAGAGGAGGTGTTGATGAGAGTGGAGACGATCTTGGGAAACCCAGAGAAGGTGGAAGGGGTAAACATGAGGAAACATTAGGTGGTATCTGACTGAAGTTGGGTGATAACGACACATTTCCAAACAATGATAAAAAGACTAAACATAGATGAGGCTAAAATTGCATAAGGAAGAGAGAAATGTTGATGAATAGAACATGAAGGCAAAAAGGTCAGTGTGGATGAGATGCAGCGGGGGAACGGGGAAGGTTGTGCAGAGAGGACACGCAGCAGAGGTTAGGAGAGAGAGAAAGACAAGAAAATAAAACAGATCAAAGGAGGGATTTACAGAGGAGCATGAACACGCATTTGCGCACACACTGTCAGATTGAATCTATGCTAGATAAGTTAATTCATCCCAGACTTAACTGGCTTACAAGCTCCATTAGGCAAACCTCCAAGATGCCCTGAAAATGAACACAACTCAAGTGTGTGGTTGTGTGGAGACTGTTCAGTGTTACTGCAGCAGTTGTTAATGAATCTTACAGTATTCTTCCAGCATTCATCTATTAATGCAAAGTGAGAGGAATTTCAAAATGCACTTATTTCCTTCTCTAAACAAAAATATGATTGTAAAGTACAATAAAAAAAAAATGCAAACCCATGTGACTTATGTGTTCTAACATCACATCAAAAGGATGCCTGTACATCTGACCACTTACATTTAATATTTACATAATGAACAAACATTTATGTCGAACTTGCTTTCTTAAAGACCGCTTTGCAAGATTCTTCTTTAAAAATGAGTTAGCTAAAGACAGTAGCCAGGTTTCTTTCTGAATGTGTATCAAATTTGAACTGAATCTTTAAAAAAGTCGCTAGTTGATAATTTGCTAGCCAGCTACAACTGGTCAAATCTGCCAGCAGTAATCATAATTTCAACTGACAAAATACATGTTTAAAAAATGACGATGAATTTTGAGAGATGAACCACCACCATTATCACTATAACGAAAGCATGTAACTAGCACATACTACAAGTAAGACTAGAAGACTGAGGTGGGAGGACGTCGGGTCCCTTCTCTTCTGTTTCAGTCTCAGCAGTGGATTGGCTCCTTGTGCTGGAAATTCAAAAGATGATTAATGATTTTAATTAGATGTAGGTGCCCTACTGGGTGCTGTCGGAGCGCTAGAGGGCCCTCTTTTGGGCTTGCAGGACAAATATTTGTCCGGTTGCTGATTATTACCTACAGTGAGTCGACCAGGCGAGGTCTCCCTCCTTAAACTGTCCTTTCTGTACAACTCTACCTTTTTAATGTATTCAGTGCTATAAAGACAGAGTTGACATCATGTTGCACACCAACTAAAATGCTTCTAAAGCTCCAATTTTTTACCTCAAACCATGTGAAAGGTCAGAACACTTTGTGTATTAAAGATGGATGTGCAGCCACTTCATCACCAAACACAAGCCTCTGATTTGCTGCACTGGATTAAAAGAGATCAGGCTCCTCAGGAACCAGAGGCAAATGGCAAAGCACATTTGCACCAGACTGGTGCTATCACAGGGAGTTACTGCTGCGATTTACCTTGCTGCTTGTTAGACACACACACACACACACACACACACACACACACACACACACACACACACACACACACACACACACACACACACACACACACACACCAAAGCCTCTGTCAGCACAGGTTAGTGCAGACCAGCTGCGTAAGTAATGTGCTCTGACCCAGATCAACTTCCAAAGTCATTTACCCTGAACTAGGGCAGCTTTTAGGGTCTGCTTGCTTTGGATTATTGTAGATTAGTGCTAAAGAGTGCACCTGCTGCATAAATCAGCAATGTTGAACAGTAATGAAGTGATGTGCAAGGTTTTAATTTAACTGAAAGAAACTAAACCTTTACCCAAATTATTGGGATGAGGAGGCAGAATCGTATATTATGAGGTGTTAACGAGATATGATGTGTTCAATGCCGCAATTACGTACAAAGTCAATGTAAAGACAGAATTTTGCATGACGCTGTGTCGCCTCTTAGCGTTAACATTCTCTCCTGACGTCCTGATGTTGAATCAGAAATGGAGGAAAGAAATAGTGTTGCCGTCTGTGGGAACATATATAAACATCATCCATAATAAACGTGTTAAATGCTGGTACGTTTATATAATTTTAAAGTTACACAGTATGTAGATGTCTGTGTGTGTAAACCATAACATCGTATTCATGCATAATTTATATGATGTCGCCACAATTTATTTATGGGGAAAAAAAGCAAATCCATTTGCACCCTATTTAAAGAAGCGAAATAAACATTATGAGTCTTTACAGTGAATGAATGGGTGAGAATGCAATCTGGGAGGAGGAACAGTTTGAAAAAGCCTCCAAAAATAAAAGAAATGAACCCCCCCCCCCCTTTCTGACTCCCCTCCCCTCTCTAATAATTGTTCATATGGTCCCTAAATCAATACTGCACTTACCCAGACCCAAATGTATTAACATTGTTTGTTATGTGAACCTATAAAATTACTAATCCTGCACATTGCTTTGGGCTGCGATTGTAAAATCTTTTATTTAAATAATGTCCAGGGTGCATTGTGGCTGTGAGACAAACTGTACACAGTGGTCCCACATTAGAAATCTGTGAAGACTGAATCTGTGTCTGTAACTGTAGCACACTCCTGTCTCTGCAGAAGGGGCAGGCAGTTGTTTTGTCTGTGTGTGTAATCTGGTCAGGTTATTTGTGTGCTTTGCATTGTGGCTGTAGGCTGGTTCTGTCTGTGCAGTTGTTTGTGGTCTGTTGGGATGTAAGTCGGTGCCAGGTGTTTTGCATTTCACGCTCCCTGCCTTGCACCTCACTTGGGCTTTAACGGCTAACCTCACACACACACACACACACACACACACACGCACACACGCACACACGCACACACACGTCACACATACAAAAACCCAGTATAAGCCCCCCTCCAAATTGCCTTCTTTTGTGCTCATTGTCTCTTTTTTCTCACCTATCATCTTGAGTAGTTTCTTTTTCAGACAGCATCTGCTGCCTGCCATTATCGCTCTGCCTCGACTCCAACTTTTGCACTTTTGTTTCTTTCTCTTGCTTTCTCTATTGTTTATCTTTGACTGTTCTTCTGTCTGACTCTCTTTCTCTTCTTCTGCCTTTTTCTTTCTCTAATGACCTGCCTGCCTATTCCCTTTACATCTCTGTGTGGTCCGAGATGATTCTTCTCTCTGTGTCCACACACACACACACACACACACACACACACACACACACACACACACACACACACACACACACACCTGCCTGTCAGGGCTGGAAGGGGGTAACCCTTCATGCAGTTTGCCAATCTGCTCACTACATCCGTGGTGCAGCACACACAACAAAAATGATTCATCACAAACCCATATGAAGCAGAAATCGAACAACACTCTCGCATAGACTTTCACAGCATTTGAAAGCAGAACTCAAACACACCACCTCAACTTTGACAACTTTGTACTTTCTATTAAAGCTTCTTCCTTTTTCAACATGCAGTAGACACACACCCACTTACACGCTTCTCTCGTGCATCTCAAACACACTTCCCTCTCTCTCTCTCGACCTTTTCTTCCACGTTTATAAATACACCCCAACTCTTACCGTGACGGTGGGGATGGCTGTGACCAGCGAGTATATGAGCACGGGGGGGATCTTGCTGCCTTCGTCCGGACCGGGGTAGGGCTTAGAGAAGGTCTTGTCGTAGCAGAAGAAGCCCTGGATGTGCACGGGGAAGGTGTCCGTGTACTCGAAGTAGTAAGCCAGCAGCACCGTCCCAGCCATGATCACCAGCTGGAAATAGAACATTATCCCTCCGTTAGGAAGTGAGAAGACGAGAGGTGAAGAAGAGGAGGGAGAGGCGGAGGAGGAGGAGGAGGAGGAGGAGAGGAAGAGGGGAGAGTCAAGTCCCTGTTCCCCTCAGCAGCCACGGGGAGATGCATAGGAAACACGGACCGAGAGAGAGACAGTGAGAGAGAGGTTCAGTGTTTGGATCCAAGAGCGTAAAGAGAGAGAAAGAGAGATAACAAGATAACAAGACAAGAGAGAGAAAAGGAAATCTGCAGGAAGAGGCTTCTCTCTTCAAGGGATGAACAAAAAACTGAATAAAAGAGGGATCTGCGGCAGCACAAGCGGCAAAAACAAAGAATTGCATAGGCAAGGAGAGAGAAGGAGAGAGAGAGGAAGGGAGGTGGGAGCGAGAGAAAGGGGGAGCAGCCTTTATGCTGCCAGTAGCTGTGGGTGTATTTGTAGAAACTAGATAATGTGTGTGTGTGTGAATGTGTGTGTGTGTGTGTGTGTGTGTGTGTATATGTGTGTGTGTGTGTGTGTGTGTGTATGTGTGTGTGTGTGTGTGTGTGTGTGTGTGTGTGTGTGTGTGTGTGTGTGTGTGTGTGTGTGTGCGTTGCAAGTTCAAGTGCCCCTGAGAGTGAAGTATGTTTTTGTTTGGTTCACACCAGCTGACGTGTCTGAATTCCTTCTTCAGACTTCAACACTAATGTCTTCATGGTAAGCATGCAATGCCCTTTCTCCACCAAAATGAATGCGTATATGCAGGTTTTTTAAACACAGATACACGCTAAAAATAGGCGATAAACTCATTTGACCCATTGCCAGTAGACGTACTCGCCCTACTGTTCTTTTTCTGGTGTGTCACGTTCGGCGTCACGAACACGGGGGAACTGGGTTAGTAAACAGTGAAAATGTTACAGTGGTTAAATTCGTTACTTATTCAGTGCCATTCAAACTTGGTGCAGATTCATTTGGAATGATGTCCGAGTGCTGCTTGGACAGAGACGGGCGTAATTTGTGGATAAGATGTTACAGCATGTAGCATCGCGCGAGAGAAGAGGCAATGCTTAGCGTGTTCACCCGGGTTTAAGAGTAGATAACACTAAGAAGGTGGCAATATAGTCCAATATACGCTACCTGTCAGTATTTAGTAGCTAAAGAGACACATATTTCCCTCACGACTTGATGGAGATTAATTAATATTTGGTTTACAATCACCAAATGGACGCACAACTCCAAATGAATACTGGTGTTGCTCTGAATCTGCTGGATGTGTTAAATAGGCAGTTGTTCGCTGAGTTTGCAGAATACATTATAAGGATGAAACTAGGGCTGTCGAATTAGCGCGTTAATTTAGATTACATCACAGAAAATTAACGCTGATTAATCGTGCTCTTAGATGCCCCCGAGCGTATTTGCCGACTTTGCAGCTCCGACAGCACCCCCCCCCCCCCTCGCACCAGAGCTCCAACAGCAAATATTGATATATGCTTGACAGCCCTAGTTTGAACCTACATTTTATAGTTGGTTGTATCAGAATATTAAGGTTGTATTGTCTACCTTGATGTTATCGGTAGAGGTTGTGTGGCATGGATATGATACAATACAATATTAAATATACGCTCTGTAGGCTACTTTATTTATTAACCATAATAACAATAATGTAATATATAATACAGTGGCATTTAAACGTTATTTATTGATTAGGTTAAGCACGTGACTTTCCACCATGGGTCCTGGTGATGGAGATGGGTCACTATTGGAAATATCAGAGCACTTAGCCGCTAAATGCTCCACCACTTTCACCAGCTAGTTCCTTACTGTGTCTGTCTGCTGTTTGACGTTTAGCAGGTAGAGTACAGTCGGGTTTTCATAGAATACTTAAAATTAGGTTGATGAGAGCGTTAAGACTAAACCAAAACAGTGAAGTTGTGAGCTGTAAAAACCAAAACAATGAGCTGAAAGAGGCTAAAGTGCTTCCAGTGGATCTGGTAACAACAAATAAAAATCCTCCAAGAGTTCATCACTATACCTGACAGTTATTTGATCCGTTGTATACATATAAAACCACTTATTTGTGTCTCAAATAATATTGTTGCACAGAAGAAGAATTTTCACCGTCAGATTCCCTTTTTCTTTGCATGTTTTTCTTCTGAATGGATGAAATGGTGTATTTGCGGACAGAGAGGAGAGGCTGAGTGTGGCAGTCTGAAGCCCTCAGGGATGTTCAGCTCAAAGTCACATCACTCTGACCAGAGACATGGCTCCACCCACACCAGTGGCACAAACACTCGCACATGGCATGCCCTCAAACATACATGTACTGTACATATAGTATGCACGGGGACACAGGCACTTTGAGGGGCTGTTGCTCTAAAGAAATATATATAATAAAAGTTAACATAAAGCCCATGTTCATAGTAAACCGGGTTAATTTGTCATTTATTTCTGCATGTATGCCATATGTCTACATTAAGAGTTTTGCACGCTGCATATGTGGGCTTGTATTTATTTATTTCTTCAATGACCAAATAATTGTGCTTGCCTTGCTTTACAGTGAACATATGACACATATGAGTGGGTCAATTTAGAATCCACTTCAGATCAGTTTAAAAGATATGGTGATTTAATTTGGTCTATTTTTAGCAATTATGGGCTACTCATATTTATACACAACAGCAAAAATGAAAGTTATTTTTGTCCTCCAGAGGGGCAGCACAGGCCGCTGCTCGGGCAGCTTTAGCCCGACCTTGTGCACATCCTTGAGTATGTACTAAACACCACGAATGCATACGCAAAGATATATATACATATCACATGTGCACGCACACAAACTTAGTATTTATTGAGAAACAATCAGGTTTATTCGCTCCATTCTTTATTTGTATCAGAGCAGCCTTCATCTGCGCCTCCCTTGATTGAGATGTGTGTTGCTGTCTGCGGTTGTCATGGTGAAGAAACGACTATGAGATGAGGTTTAGAATATTCTGTATTTTTAGCGTTTGTATATTGTGTTCGTAAAGACCAGTCTTTTCGTTAGGGTGGTGCTGATATTACACTTTCTGACCAAACATTGAACAGAAAACACACCAGCAACTAATCCTGGTGACTGTGCATTGTGTGTGTCGAGGTGAGGGGCTGCATACACACCTGATAGCACTTTGCGGGGGTTTGCTTTGGGCTTCATGTGTGTGACTCATATAGCTTTCCCTTGTTTTCCTCTTTAGTAGCGTGGCGCTCCTCCCATGCATTTACCCAGTGAATAGTGACTGGCTCTGACTCATGCCTGTGACTGCTGCACTGAAGGAACAGCGGTACCGCCGCCTTAACATCAGCAACATACTTGTTGTCCTTGTCCCCAGCTGTCGTTCAGTGTCAGCAGATCGATCGCCATTCAATAAAAATCCCTTGTATGTGTGCACACAAAGGTGATTGTGATACTCGCAGTAGAGTTCAGCTGTTAACATGCCTCCTTAATTTCCTCTGAGAATTATGAAAAGGGCAACAATTCAAAAATGCCTGGAGCTCCTGCAAATCCGCAGGTCAGAGTTCATGTTGCTGAACTTTAACCTGCTAATCCAAATGTCCGTCTAATAGGAGCATTGCTTTCTTTGGGTGAATTATCTTCTGCGCCTTTTCTCATTTTAGGTCACTGTGCTAGGAAACTACAAAAGGCAGCATGAACTAAAGTGTCATGTACCATCAGTCTGCATGAATGAATGCAGCTTTGAAAGGAGGGGAAATGGTGCTGAGCTACTTTCACCATGAGTACATATCTATATCTCTTTCACAGCGAAACAGTGGTGATGGTACAGATTAGCCAGCTGTTTTGCTGAACCTGTTATGAGGGTGACAGCAGCTCTTTCACACCCTCACAACTTCCTTTTATTCCCCTGGCCTCCCTTTAGCACTCCTTCACGCTCTTCTTCCCACTCTCACCTACACACTCCTGTATTCTTCTCGTTCCCTTTTTGTTTTTAAATCTCTTGACCACTCATCAAAAAAAAAAAGCTGCCATTAATAGAAAAGGGGACAGGCTTCACAGTAAAGCATCCATCCTTCTCTGACCTATTTTAGCGTGCAGATGGAAAAGGCAGATCAATAGCAAAAGGGAGCTGCGGCTTGTGAAGATGAAAGGTCACAGAAAGAAAGCTGGGAGTTGTCGCAGGGAGACATGAGGCTCGCCTGTTACCAGTGTGAAGACTGAGGTTCTTCTATCCTTCATCTCCCCCCGAGCCCTCCTTCATATCACCGCTTTGAAAATATACTTAAAACCTGTCAGATTATCAAGCCATTACCACACTTTGCCTCATTACCCACTGACATGAAACGGATTAAATTACTATTTCAGATATTTGGAACAAGCTTCAGTTGATTCGTGCAACAAGTCCTTCAGGAAATGAGTTGATTGATTGATTTCTGTGAGGCAGAATGAAAAGGGGTTATCTGGTCTTTATGACTGATCTATTTAAGACAATGTACTTAGAATCGAGGTGCCTTTACTTTGGTATTTTAATTAAAGAAACTTTACTTTAGCTCGCTGTAATGGAGAGAGAAACTTTCCACTTTTAATTCCACTACAGTTACACTTTTATGACAAGAGACAATTACTTATTAAATAGGGTTCTGCATAGTCAATGTGCAAGAATATTATGCTTCCCAAATCCCCCGCACACTTCCCTATGCTAAGTGCGCTCTAGCAAGAGAGATATGCATTTACTTGGGTAGTGGTTGTTGAAAGTGGGTCTAGGTCTGGATTAATGCAGATCAGGGTATAAAGAGCCCTCACCTGTCGGGATGGAAATTGACAGTTTTAGCGAGCAGCATGGAGCTGTAGTAAGACCAATACTCTGTACTCTGTATGTAATCTTATTACTGTAGCTATCTAGCTGCAGCTGATGAAATCTGATGAAGTCAGTTTTGTTTTTTTAGTTTTTTTTCAATATGTTCAAAATATTCTGTGTTTTGCCCTTATTCCAAATAGACAATAATCCTACTCAGCTGTTCCTTTAATATTCGCATGGTATAGTATACATGTCCAAAGAATGCTTTCAAACTCAAATTATATTGGCAGATCTCACGCAATCAGGACATGCTTCTTTCTGAATAAGGCCTGATTTGGATATCCAAACGGATTATGCCGTTTACATTACCCGTATGTAATTCAGATGTTTATATATGTTTATGGGAAACATTGCAACTTGTAGTATGATAGTTACTGTGTCTCATTACCACTGAGTCTCAATTGGCTCTTGTATGAACAACACAGCAGAAATGATGAGAAGAACATTTGAGAGCCAAAGCTTGTTTCATGTGAAACAGCAACGACAGTCTTAAAACCTCACAACTGACAAGCTAAGTCGAAAAAATGTACCTCAATTTGCACATTATCTTCCTCTGAAAGGGCACAGTATTCAGTGGGGACTCACCCTAGGTGCATCATCACATTCCCAAAGGCACTACAGGATGAGATTCTGTCCTTTTCTCGGATGACAATGCAGTTTTACCTGATATCTACATAATAGAAATGTCACAGTGTGTTTCCCTTTCAACTGATGCTCCTTCTTGCCTTTAAAAAAAAAAAAAAAGCCCAAGCCTCCCCTGCTTCTCCTGTCCCTCCATTATAATTTTACCTCCCAAAAAAGAAGCTGTATCAGTCATTCCTCCTCCCTGCCCTCCAATACGCAATTTGTTTTTTAACTTTGCTAAATATTTCATATTCGTACCAAATTTTAACTACCGGACTGCCACACTGTGCTCAGCCGTAGTGTGTGTGACGCCCAAGAGGCAGCATGACTTTACAACAGCAGTGACATCAAGACTACATTTATTTTGGAGCGCTATGGGAAAGAGTCCAGGGAACAGCAACAGCCTGCAGCGTGTGAAGAACCTACCCCAGCCATCTCAGTGCAGCTCTTAAAGTATAACCACTCTCCCTCCCTCCCTTAACCTGGATTTAAAAAAAACATGCCATCCTTGCACAAATCCAAATCATCAATCTTTTCCCAACAGGGATGGACAGCTTCACAGGGTCAGCCATACGTGATGGCCTTTATTAATACTTTATAAAAAGGAAGTTTTGAACTTTCTGTGATGACGAACGACTATAAGTATAGTGCTGTGTCTGTTGCCTGGGTGTTAGATCTGTGGTTGTGGCATTCCCTTTCTTAAAGCTCCCTATGATTCTGTTTTAAATCTGTCTAAATTAAATAATTTACTGATATGGATACTTTCTTTAGACTAAATGGATGAAATTGAAATTACTCAAAGAGACATATTGTTAAACTTCACAGCCGTTCCTTTAGTCATGATTGTGTCTGGCATTGAGTTGTTTTTGAGTCCGTGGGCGTCACTTGATCTACAATACACACACAGGAGTGTGTCCACTATGGAAAAACAATCCCGTTGGGGGCTCACACAGGTGTTTTTATGTGTATTTGATATATTTGTATTTGTATACTGTAATTTGTAATTAATATTGTGGTAATACCATTTATGGTGAATTTTCTTTTCACAATAATAATACCATGATAAAATCATATTTGATACCGGCACATCCCACGTCCATGTGGGGTCATTTTGTCATCTGGTCTGCGCAGATACCCTAAATGTATTATTGTGTGGACTATACACGCCTACAAGCTGATGGAGGCATAAAAAAAAAAAGCTGAAAATATTACTCCACTGATGAAGTATTTCTAGTTCCATTTATTTGGGGGATTTTCAATAGACAGATTAAAAAAGAATGGTGCAGCAAAGGCAGAAATATCATAAGATTATGGATCCTACACTTCCCATAATGCAACCTGATAGTGTCTCCAGTTGGCCTCTCACTCCTGTTTTTAAAACCCTACATCTCCAGTGTTTAACACAGTGTTAATTAATGTCCAGCCTGAGATAACACTAATGACATCACAAAGGTTATTTTCATATTTCACATGTTCATGGGTAAAAGTGGTGAAATGCTCCTTTAATGCACAGCACAAATCAGTAGTGATCATGTTGATTATAATGCATAAATAAAATTAAAACAGAAATATGTTGGGAGACTCCCACACCAGTGTTATTGTTTAAGTTGATGTCCCTCAAAATTAAAGACTACATTACCCAGAGACCCACCTGCTTCTTCTAGCAAAAATATTCTGCTCCACATTCTCACATGGGTCAAGTGCTTTCTGTTTTGCGTTACTGAGGAAAATAAACATTTTGGAATTGGATTTTTCCATCAGCCTTTAAATACCCCCACTTTCAACCATTACCACGATTACTTAGAGGTTTAGGTCAGTCTGCCCTCTTCCTGTTTGTGCTGTAAATCAATCAAACATCCACAAAGTTTAAGCCAGTGGCACACAATGCAACACTGTAGCTGCCAGTTTTCTCAACAATGATGTTATTTAATTGTAGTTCTTTAAAGAGAGCCATAAATACTTAAGATTAAAAAAAAGATATTATTCCAAAATGTTACATTTTGCACCTCTGCAAGATAGATCTCCACAGAGTATGTTACAAAGCTCTAACAAGGGTCCCTCTGTCTGTCTGTCCGTCCTTCTGCATTGTTCTCTTTCTCTCGAGGTCCACTCATGTCCCTGGATGCTGGTAAAGCCATGTTGCCTGAAAGAGCAGTTTTGTGTTTTACGGACGGAGGATTTAGAGTTGAAGGACGGCGAGGCACAGGGGTCCACCGTCAGACACATGCTGTCCATTAAAAGGCCTGTAATCAGCACATGCTACGCTGCACCTGGCCAGTATGACAGGAGTCCTGTGGGAGGTGGAGGGTGGAGGAGGGTGGAAGGAAGGAGAGGACTGGAAAAGAATGAAAGAGGAAGGGTTCAAAAGGGGAGGAGGAAGGAGAGCAGAGTTAGGAAAGACGCGATGAGAAAAGACAGAAAAGCGGGACAATCAGAGGCGGGAAGGACGGAAAGAGGAGAGAGTGACGAGGATACAACGGGAGGATGTGAAGTGTGACTGTGCGGAACAGGTACAGGAAGATAGAGGAGGGGTGCCAGGGAACAGGTTGAAACGCTCGGGGTGGTGGCCCAAAAAACTTTACCAATCCTCCTATGCTCCATTTCTGTCTTCCTCATGTCCTCTTTTCTTGACTTATTTCTACTCAGGGCTGCTGCTTCTCTCCCCCTCACAGCTTCAAAGGCAGTGACCGGGATTTACCTTGTAGAAATGTTAAATATGAAAATAAAGTAATACACCGTCCTTGTTCTGTTAGCGTAGGTGGCTAATACTCTACCACAGCTAGCTTGTTTGTGTTTGTGTGGGTTTAACTCGATGGCTGTCTGGCAACATGAAAATCTACCCCACCATGATCTCTGGTGGTGTGAACTGTGTGTGAATGCATTTCCTGTAGTTTTTCTTTAGACGTGCTGGTAGGTGAACTTTGTTAACGTTGGACACAGCAAGATTAAATGTTTCCCCTAGTTTCAGGTTTTTATGCTAAGCTAACTTGGCTTTACTCATATATTTATTTTATTCTTCTCACCCTCCCCTCGGAAACCAAATAAGCATATTTCTCAAAATGTCAAATTATTTCTATAAACGTATGTGGGAACAGATACATGAAGGACACGTATATATTTATATATCATGACCATCACAAAATGAGAATCCACAAATGGGTTGTTTTGGATGCAGATGAAAAAAATAAAATATGTTCTTATCGGTGTCTTTTGTGTTCAGTTTAATCTTTTATTTGTTGATTAAAAGAATGTTGGAAATACTTGTCTTCATTTTTCAAAATTCAACAAGAAATGTGTTGTATTTTAGCATTACACTGAAAGTAACCGAATGGTGAGTACATTTTCATTTGATTTATCACAAGTAATACAGTTATCACGATACATGACAATAATGCTCAACAATAAAGTTCTTCAGTGTTAAAGCAGAAAGACAATACACGCTCTAACAAACATCACAGTACACAAACAAGAGGAATGTATTGAACAACTGGGGTATCTGGTTTCCTCTGCTACATATTGCATAAAAATGTGTTTGATCTTGGAAGAATGTGACCTCGTATTGTTTAACAGTGAGCTGGAGTCTGTTTCCTCAACCAGGTTTCAAGCCAAAAACCTCCTACCAGCCACCACTTTGCCAGAACAACCACCACCCAGCCCACACACCGTACTCCCACTCCCTTCCTATTTCTCTTTTACCTTTCATTACAAAGAAGAAATGCCCTGACAAAATTCAACAAACAGGAAGTCATCCTAATGTGGTTTATTTTGTGTGAGCTGGAAACTGACAGGCGGTCAGTGCTAATTACGGCTTTACAACAGGAGCTGGAAGGGCTCAGTGGTCTGTACTGATCTCTAATCTGACATTGTGAATACAAGAGAGGCTCCCTGCTGAGACTGGGGCTGAAGGGACTGCGAGACAGAAACGAACAAAAACCTTCAAAAGCCCAATTATTGAAGCAGATATGGCTGTAGTGACCCATCTCTATGTGAATTACCCCCAACATTTGTCAAACATTTGGCAACAAATTACAAACTGCATTATAGCTATCAGCTGGTGTAGAGAGGGATCAAATAGACAGACCGCAGCCCTGTTTGGGCGTACCAACCAGGTTTATTTGGCGAACCATTTTAGCATTTTCTTTTTTGCAAATAATAATCCAACCCCTTCTTGCCCCTCTCTGTCTTTCTCTCTCTCTCCCAAACACATTGACAATGCACTCATCTGTGCCAACGGCCCCTTCCTCAATTCCTACCCCCCTACATCTGGCGTTCTTGCTTCGGACCAAACCCATCTTCAAACTCAGCCTTCATTTTGATCTCAACCACACAGGTGTGACACTATTGTGGTGAAAGAAATCTGTCAGGGAGACATCTGGCACCTGGCAAATGACTGCTAGTGTCTCCAGGAGCACATTTTGCCAACTGGTAAATATAGAATTGCAGTTCCTCTGCAGACTCATTTAGATCAAATTTGGTCAAATGAATGTTACTAGTCCAGTCATAGTAGAGTATGAGTATGAGTAAGAGTAAGAGTAAGAGTAAGAGTAAGAGTATGAGTATGAGTATGAGTAAGAGTAAGAGTAAGAGTAAGAGTACGAGTACGAGTAAGAGTACGAGTAAGAGTAAGAGTACGAGTACGAGTACGAGTACGAGTACGAGTAAGAGTAAGAGTAAGAGTACGAGTAAGAGTAAGAGTACGAGTAAGAGTACGAGTACGAGTAAGAGTAAGAGTAAGAGTACGAGTAAGAGTAAGAGTAAGAGTAAGAGTAAGAGTAAAGTAAGAGTAAGAGTACGAGTAAGAGTAAGAGTAAAAGTAAGAGTAAGAGTACGAGTAAGAGTAAGAGTAAAAGTAAGAGTAAGAGTACGAGTATGAGTAAGAGTAAGAGTAAGAGTACGAGTAAGAGTAAGAGTACGAGTACGAGTAAGAGTACGAGTACGAGTAAGAGTAAGAGTAAGAGTATGAGTAAGAGTAAGAGTATGAGTAAGTAGAAGCTCATGATTCATCTTTCGATCTGTAGACACTTTCTTCTCAGCAACTTTGTCTCCGATCTTCCCAATGTGGCTTCCTACAAGTGTCAAAGGCAGGATTCATATAGATGAATGTTTTAGAAAATTTGTGATTTTACAGTAATAACCCTATAACAAAGATGAGATGATTTTATTATATGTTGCTAGAAATACTAGCATATTCCAACAGATCTTTGGCGCGCATCACGCACATTGTTTCGCTTGTTGAGCCCATATGAATCTGTAATTGGATCGTTGATTGCATTTATAAAGTCATGTATAAGATTTGCAAAACTCACATACTGCAATTGTTGTCTGTCTCTGCACATCCCTCCTCCACAACTCTTTTTAACATGCACCATCACTCTCTCTATTGATATATCACTCAAATGATGACAAACAGCTACATTAAAACAATAATGTTTGGCGCTGGCTCGTGCACCCAATCTATCTCGTACTTTGACAGAGGAGAACATGATAAATAGGCTTTGTGGGCTGAATAAATGGTTTCCTCATGAAAATGACCCTGAGAGGTTTGATGGTTGTTTGCAAATGAACGAGAAAGAGAGGGTGAAAAGTATTTTATAGTCTATAAAAGTTCCGAGGGAGTACTTAAGGATGAAATATGTGGAGGAAAGGGAGTTGGAGTACGAAAGCGGAAGAACCAACGGTGCATTCACAGAGCTGGTGTACTCCCAGATGAAGGGAACGAAAAGACAGAAGAGGGAAACGAAGAAGGGAGCGAGAGAGGGTGGGAGGACGATGTGAGCCGGGTGAGAAGGGGTGAGTGAACAAAAAGGAAGGGAGAAGAAGAAGAAGAAGAAGAAGAAGAAGAAGAAGAAGAAGAAGAAGAAGAAGAAGAAGAAGAAGAAGAAGAAGAAGAAGAAGAAGAAGAAGAAGAAGAAGAAGAGAGCTGGCAGTGGAGCGTTTGGGCCTACATGCTTTCAGCAGCATTTCTCTCACTGACTGTGTGTGTGTGTGTTTCTGGGCAGGTGAGGAGGGAGCAGGAGAGAAATGAAAGACAGAGTGCGAGCTTTTGTACTGTATTGTGTGTTGAAGGACTGAACGGAAAGGAGAGCTCTTTTCCCCCCTTTTTTTTAAAAACACCTCTCCTGTTGCTCTCATTTTATATCCTGCCAGCCATCATGTACACTGCCTTACAATGGTCCTAACGGATAATATACAGGACTGTCTCAGAAAATTAGAATATTGTGATAAAGTTCTTTATTTTCTGTAATGCAATTAAAAAAACAAAAATGTCATGCATTCTGGATTCATTACAAATCAACTGAAATATTGCAAGCCTTTTATTATTTTAATATTGCTGATTATGGCTTACAGCTTAAGAAAACTCAAAAATCCTATCTCAAAAAATTAGAATAGTTCCTCAGACCAAGTAAAAAAAAAGATTTATAACAGCAAAACAAAATCAAACATTTGAAAATGTCCATTAATGCACTCAGTACTTGGTTGGGAATCCTTTTGCACGGATTACTGCATCAATGCGGCGTGGCATGGAGGCAATCAGCCTGTGGCATTGCTGAGGTGTTATGGATGCCCAGGATGCTTCAATAGTGGCCTTTAGCTCATTAGCATTGTTGGGTCTGGTGTCTTTCAGCTTCTTCTTCACAATACCCCACATATTCTCTATGGGGTTCAGGTCAGGGGAATTGGCAGGCCAATCGAGGACAGTAATGCCATGGTCAGTACACCAGTTACTGGTGGTTTTGGCACTGTGGGCAGGTGCCAGATCATGCTGGAAAATTAATTCCTCATCTCCATAGAGCTTTTCAGCAGACGGAAGCATGTAGTGCTCTAAAATCTCTTGGTACACAGCTGCATTTACTCTGGGCTTGATGAAACACAGTGGACCAACACCAGCAGCTGACATGGCTCCCCAAACCATCGCTGACTGTGGGAACTTCACACTGGATTTCAAGCAACTTGGATTTTGCTCCTCTCCAGCCTTTCTCCAGACTCTGGCGCCTTGACTTCCAAATGAAATACAAAACTTGCTTTCGTCTGAAAAGAGGACTTTGGACCACTCTGCAACTGTCCAGTGCTTCTTTTCCATAGCCCAAGTCAGACGCTTCTTCCGTTGTCTTGAGTTCAGAAGTGGCTTGACCATGGGAATACGGCTATTGTAGCCCATTTCCCGGACACGTCTGTGAACAGTGGCTTTTGATACCTGGACTCCAGCTTCAGTCCACTGTCTTTGAAGCTCCCCCAAATTCTGGAAGCGACTCTTCTTCACAATGCTGTTAAGGCTGCGGTCATCTCTCTTGGTTGTGCAGCGTTTCCTGCCACATTTCCCCCTTCCAACAGACTTTTTGTGGATGTGCTTTGAAACTGCACTCTGTGCACAGCTTGCTCTTTGAGAAATTTCTTTTTGTGTCTTACCCTCCTGATGGAGGGTGTCAATGATGGTCCTCTGGACAGCAGTCAGATCAGCAGTCTTCCCCATACTTGTGATTTAGTTTACTGAACCAAGCTGAGTGTTTTTCAAGGCTCAGGAAACCCTTGCAGGTGTTTCGAGTTAATTAGACGATTCAAGTGATTCGTTGAACACCCTACTAGTATACTTTTTCATGATATTCTAATATTTAGAGATAGGATATTTGAGTTTTCTTAAGCTGTAAGCCATAATCAGCAATATTAAAATAATAAAAGGCTTGCAATATTTCAGTTGATTTGTAATGAATCCAGAATGCATGACATTTTTGTTTTTTTAATTGCATTACAGAAAATAAAGAACTTTATCACAATATTCTAATTTTCTGAGACAGTCCTGTATAATACAATAATACACACTGTTGGTGATCCACCTCTCAGCATGTCCTCAGTGTCACATACACACCCCTGCAGTGCACAGAGCACCGCGGGGAAACCCTGTGCATGCACATTACAGAGATTACACTGCAGCAAAAACATCTATTACTATCCCACCACCTGCCCCAAGCTCTAAACCCCTTTTGTCTGCCAAGTCATACAGTTTGCAATCTGTGTATTACTCACTCCTCATTAATGAGTAGGCCAGTGAAGTAGCCAAAACCAGACTATTTTAAACACTTCCGCTTAAACAGTGTAACGCTTGCACGTTAGCTTGCAAGGGTTTGGCGAAAATGCCTGTGTTTGGGAAGTAGTGAGCATACGACTGGATAAATGAGACTTAGATTATACTGCACTGTGTGAATGTTTGTAACGGATATTTTGTTAAACATGGACCCCATTTACTTAAATTCATCAAGAATTTTCTCAGTAGTTTGATTCTTCGTTCACCGTAGAGGCATGCGAGAAAAACAAAGTGTTCTTCCAGAATCCAAGGTATCACAGGATGAGTAATTGATATACAAATGGTCATTTTGCGGGTGAAGTATTGCTTTATATCTCCTGTCTGCAAGTCCAAATCCTATAGTGTTGGAATTGTTTTGATTGGCAATGACAGCAACGATGACCTAAAGCCAATGAGAGTGCAGGATACGGAGTGAGGGGAAATATAAGGAGGAGGAGTCGTAACAGAACATTATTTTCTTCCTTGGTTTTTTGCTGCATATCAGCTAGCTTCTTGACATCCACTTTTGGAAGAAAGAACTGCCTTGTATCACTTCTCGTGTTTGTTTTGACGAAGTTTGGAGACCATTTTTTGTCTGAGATTCCTCCCAGTACAATGTCTTGTAATGTGTGACGGCTTTAAGATACCTCATTATAATACAGTGTGATGTGATCAGTACAGCAATCTGACCACTTCAAAACATTTCAATTTTACTATGTTTTTTTATTTTTATCAAACTGGTTTGAAAATATTTCATAAACCCAATGGTTATTCAATCCTCGACATGCAGCAAAGATCTACAATTTACTATTCAATTGCAGTAAAACCACCAAACCCTTTAATGAGCCTTCATCATTTTTGTGTGAAAGCTAAGTTAAGATGAGAAGAAATATTTGCAATGTGACAAGACAGGGTGAGGTGAAAGACCAAAATAGATTATATAGAGAAAAGAAAAGGACACCGTGCTTATTAATCATCAGTATGCAGGTTGGAAAGTCTCTTAGGCTTGTTATTCATCACAGCATCAATTTAAAGCTGCCACACATCATACAGTCGGTTCTGCTTATGAAGTTCGCCAGCTGGAAACCAAAGTAAAATCTGCTCTTGTTAAATTAAATTAAATTTGCTTGATCACACTTCAGAGACAATTTATATGTCTTTTTTAGCCTGCATGTTTGTCCTAATTTGAGTGAGTGTGCATAGACATCCTTTTGAGAATGTTTCTGTGTCTCCCCAAGATTGCAAATGTCCGAATCGTTCTGACCGGTCATCAAACAGACTTCACTGTGCCAAGTCTGTGTAATGTCCGACTGAGCCCATGTGTGAAAAGAGCGCCGATCGTTGGGAGCGTTCACAGCGAGCGAGCGGCGGTGTTGGTGCCACGGCTGACGTGAACCTGAAGAAACAAACATCCGAGGGTGAAGAAGAAGGGTACACGAAAAAGTCTAACTGGATAGACAAGAAGGTTCAGGTTGTTAAGGTCCGACGCCGAAATAGTCAAATTCAAGGAATGGCCAGAGACTCTCTGTTTATGACCAAGTTACAAACCGGCTACGTGACCGTGATGTAATCTGTGTGATGACGTGCCCCTCCTCACCTAAACCAAACAGAGTATTTCCAGTAAGTGAGAATGCTTCTGACACGGACAATGTTGAGTGACTCCTGTTGTGTGCGACACGTGTGAAAGGAAAAACTCCGGACAATGTTCGGACCGAATTCTTATTATTTTATGGACATTTTATGGAGTTCATATGAGAAAGCGGCTTATGTGAGTGTTTGTGTTGGGAGGGGTGTTTGTTGGCTAGAGTGGGGAGACTTCCTGTGAGGTGTGAAACTACCAGAGTGTTACCCACCATTAAACACACAGGCCTATTTCTAAAGACGTGGGAGGCAGCCACATACAAGTGATGTGTTCTGTCTAATCTCTGCATGTCGCTCAGGTGTTAATTAGGCTTGTGAGACTCTGTGTGTGTGTGTGTGTGTGTGTGTGTGTGTGTGTGTGTGTGTGTGTGTGTGTGTGTGTGTGTATGTGTGTGTGTGTGTGTGTGTGTGTGTGTGTGTGTGTGTGTGTGTGTGACACAGACACTGTGAGAGAAAAAACATTTTTTGTCAAAATGTCAACTTTCAAAGTGAATTAAGTGAGAAAAATATAGAATGCAAAAAGCGGATATGTCAAAACACCTGTTGATAGATCAGCTTCAAAACCATGTGAAACTCAAAAGCTCAGGACTAATTGCAAACAGTAGAGGTGTCTCTTGTGCGGGGGCTTCAGCTGTGTTACAGCAGTGCCCTCTGGTGGATGCTGTCCTTGTTGTATCCTCAAAAAATCAGGGTAATAGAAACATCACTTCTGTACAAATCCATGTTTACAAAAATCTTTCTTTGGAAAATAAAGGAAATGCAACACGAGTGAACCGGTTTCACCATTTGTCCGTAGTTTTGGTTTAAAGAGCACTAAAAAAAATGTCTGTCCGTCACATAAATGTAATACACTCATCCATCGCTTCATGTTTTCAATATAGGGACCTCAGGGAAAATAGTGGAGGATTAAGACTCTGGCCGCTTTAATGTGGTTTAATTTAGATGATGGCTGAGGAAATGATCACACCCACACTGACTCGTTAAAGTGGATGTGTTACGTGAGATATTCAGTGTTTCAGCCACCTCATAGTAAAGCTTACTAACACTTGGGCGCACATCCTGAACTTGGATATTATTAGATAGAGGTTGAATCCTTCATATTATTAAAATCTTTAGCATTATTAATATTGTATTTGGACCCTCCCCTTGTCTGTGGTACAAAACATTAGCATGGATACATTCATTCATTAATGAATCTGATTCATTACACAAGAAATGACCTTGTGCGCCTCCCCAAACTCCATTGAGGACTGTTTTCTTCTTAAATAAGAACTGTGAAGAACTGTTCCTTGGCATTTGGACTTGTTTATGTGTATTGTTCTTTAAGGACATATATGATGCATTCGTATGTTTTCAAGAAAAATATTTAGCAAGTGGAGGCTGAAATAAAATATGAAACCAGGATGAGAAAAAGTACAAGAACCTCACCTGCTCTTCCAAGAAAATTCACACTACCTTCCTTTCAGCACTTAACCCTCCCCCGTTCATGATACCTCCTCCACTCTAATAGCTTTGGCACAGTCCCTAATATGATGATATCGTAAAGGCCAAAAATCTTATAAATCACAGCTGGTATGAAAAGGCCAAAGGGGAATAGCTGCAGCGTAAACGGTGCAACTAAATGTGAACACAGGTCAAAAGGGGACATGAAACCTCTCGCAGTGAGTCACATGACGGTGGCAGCAGCCTACATTCATTGCTGAGAGAAGAGCTGTAAAAAGTATTTACAGTGGTGGAATGGGGCTTTATGTTCGCCCCTCCACTGGTCTGGATAAGTGCCTCATCAGAGGCTCTTCGCAATAGAAAGCTGCATTCTCCATTACAGCTCTCCACTGAAGCACATGGTATTAGCTTTAAACAGAAATTACTTTTTAACTGCAAATGTGCTTGTGTGCCCCCAGATGGCAGAGAATCATTATATTTTTTTAAGGGTGAAGGTAAAGAGAGTTTGTGCCATCCACACAGAATACAGAAAATATCTTCAATATGTAAATAAAATGTGATAGATAGATTTATTTTCGCTCCCCAGGTGAAAAGGTTAAATAATTCATCTTATTGTGTCATCAGCATTTACAGAATGGGATTAGATGAGGAGGGGAGAGGATGTGCACATTAAAACGGGATTAATCAAAGATTACTGAAAGGTGATGTGGATCTCTGTGCTGCTATGAATGGCTGGAAGAAATCTGCCCTAAATCGGAGAAAAAAGATGATCATGGACGGGGAATCCCACAAGAAAATGGGAAATGATGGAGCAAAATGGAGGGGACACACGCAGAACAAGATGGCTGAGTGGGTAGCACTGATAGAGAAGGTTGTGACTTATGATTAGGGCAGGCAAGATGAAAGGAGTCAGGAGAAAGAGAGCGGGAATGAAGAATGAGTCTGGCTGATTGGTTTCCATGGTAACTGCTGATGAGGTGTGGGGCTAAATAAAAGAGTAGGTCCCTCTGGTTTGCTATGGATCACTGTCACATTTCACTCACACACACACACACACAAACACACACACACACACACACACACACACACACACACACACACACACACACACACACACACACACACACACACACACACACACACATTGGTGCTGAGGGTGTGGAGGGACATGGTTGATAGGAAGTCTCACACCTTTCCTCATTATAGGCTGAGGGTGAATCATATAGAGATAGAATAAGAGGAGAACGGACATTGGACTGGTTTCCGTGGTCATTTGACGAGTACAAAAGAAAATGGAAATTGTTGTTAGTTGTTACGGTGACAACACACGTCAGTGGGGCCGTAAAGTGTGGTCGCCGGGAATAGAGCAGGCGCAGAGCGGCTGGTAGTGAGGCGGAGGGACCATTAGACCCAGCGCTGCTTTGGCTACCAGCCATTCTCTGCATACCTGTCAACATTGGAATTTCAAAATAAGGGACATTATTTGCCGGACTCTGCCCATATTTTAACAGCCACCAATGTAAACGTAAACACATAAGGGACGGGTATATACATTCAGGAAATACATGTTTATTTAAAGTATGTATTACTTGTACAGACATGTTTATAAGATTTATGTATTTTATTTGATGAGTTATTATCATCAATTTATTTAATGATTGATGAGTTGTTTGGCTTTTGTTTCCCCCCACGAGGACTTCCTTGCGATGGCAGAGTCAGGAAACATGTCCGCTACACTGCGACTGAAATCATCGCAGAAGCTGAACGCTACATTATTTTTAGCGCAAAGCATCAACATCTTTCCCTCAGCTTTGGTCACTTGGTCTGCCTCCGACACAGTTCTTGTCACAAATGAAGTCATTGACGGTGTGTGTTTGTGCCTCTTGGCGTGCTTGTGCTTGGACGATTTTTCTTGCTGGTGAACATCGCTTATTCCGTCGTGTGCGATGCTAACATCTGAATGGCACACTTTACAAAAAGCACGAGTTTACCCGACTCTGCTTTTAATAAATAAGGGAAGGTCTCCTCTCATTTGTCAGGTACTTACATAAAGTGTTAACTTTAAAGTGTTAACAAACGTAGTTTGAAAGTGGCGGACAAACCCTTTTCCCAGCTGTGATAGGCTCGCTAGCGTCGGTGTTGGCCGTTCTCTTCTCGCAATGTCTATCTTTTCTTGAAAAGTTCATCTTGAAAATGGCGTTTTAATTAAATCTGCGACCAAATCGATCTCTTCTCCTCCTTCAGCCATTGTGGGTTGACAAAACAGCTTGTAGAAATCTACACAAATTAGCTCGTTCAAAGGTCGCTAGCTCTGCATAGCTCTGCCTCTCAATAGTGCGTATCCAATCAAAAGACGTGCACGTGCTGAGGTTATCGTATGCCTGCTAGCTGGCCCCGGTGTCCCCAACTCGAAATCTGATTGGTTAACGACACAGTTTTGCCTCCGTTCACTTTAAGCGACAGGCGCCCGCACTGTTGATTCTGAAGGCCTCAGGGCAGATCTCTTGGACCCTGGCAACACATGATGGCTGAAATATGATTGGATAAAAGCTCTAACATAAAGCCCAGACCTCCAAATCTCCATCTGAGGCTGGAAGCAGCGCAACCAAGAGGAAAGCTATGAAATGAAGAGAATAGACTATGGGGAATAACTTAATACATATTTGTGGAAAAAATATATCAAAATGAAATGTATATTCTGATGATGTTTAGGCCAGCAGAGAAGGCCTTGCTGGCCCTGACGGCCCACCACTGCATAACCCCCTGTTGAACTACAGTTATGTATTTCAGCATCACTTACCCTTCTATTGTTGGTCAGAGTGGCAGCTCACCTACTTCCCTCACACAGATTTGTCAGTCCACTCCAGAGTGCCTTCTGGCCAAAAGCCCATTTCTCTAATATCAACTTATTAATAGTTCACTGACATTGCTCTATAAATTTCACAAAGCAGCGCAGGCACTTCAGCAAGAGCAGTGGTTACTCAACATGTAACGGGCTGTCAATCATCATCAGTTTTTTATGTGAAAAAGTTATTGGTTTTTACTTAAGTTTTCTTGTTTTTCGAGTCACATGAACCAGCATACACAAGAATAAAAGGCACATGTACTCATCACAGGGCTAACACAGACATGCACAGTCATGGGTCTGAGCAGCTTGCAGTGTCCTGAAGCTAGGTTGCCAAAACTCCTGGCAATGACAGCATATGCAGAGAGGCCCAGGAATGAAACCTGGATCCTATAGTGTTGACAGCACTACTAAAGCACCTCACAACCAATAGTCAACGTAATCTTGTTCAAGGCAGCAGAGTGGCTCAGAGAGTCACAGCAGAAGCTCCAGGGTTTGAATCTTTGATGCACGGGGGACATGTGCTGTAGGTTATACATGGGATTTGGTACTCTGAATTGCCATTGAGGATGTGATTGTGGACGTGTCTGTGGACTGGCAACCTTTCCAAGGTGTTTCCTTGTGGAAATGTGTGTGTGAAACAGGGTGTTGGTGTGAAATAGTACTGATGCTCAGTAACACTTTTATTTCTGGACGGCAGCAGCAGAGTATTCAAAGGGACTGACTGAACACAAATACTGAGAAGTAGCTTAATGGAGAGTAACAGCAAAATAAATTATAAATTATAGTACTTTACTTTACACTTTACACTGTCTTCTCAGCACAGATACTAAAATCTGTCCACAGAATATGAGATTCCCCTCCATGCAGAGTGCAGTTATACCGGCTCTGTGTCTGACTTCCATTCCTGCTGTCATCTCTACAAGCCCTCCATTACAGGTAACAGCTGCTGGCCTCTTTCCCTTAGCCCTGATTGCTTGCTCGGGTTCTCTATCCCAGTACAACTAGATAGAAATACTCTATCCATCATACACACACAGACACACACATATAGATGTGGAGTTATCGAGGGAATTGACTGAGACCCGAGGGCTGAGAGCTGATGTGTGGGAGGCATATGGCGGAGTGGCTTAATGGAGAGCTTTTATAGTGTATTATAACCAAAGGGACCAGTGTTTCACAGAGAGGCTCACATGGGTCAGTGTAACTATTGTATCCTGGTCGGTCCTTTGGGGCCAGGCACACACAGAAGTACAGTAGAGGTGGACAATGAAGACTTGCTGAGGTGTTCAGGTAAAGGGCAACTGAAATACACTAGCATCCCTCTCAGTTCATGACACATTTACTTGCAGCTACTAAACAGTGTTTGCAGGGATTGCTGGATTTCAACAAAAAGGCAGATGTCTTGTTCAACAAATATGTTTTTTTTCTTCAAATATGTTTACATTTGATCAAACGGGCACTATTAAAAGTATGCAGAAGTAACTATTAGCAGTTCTTATTTGCAGTGTTTTAAAAAGTTTTTTTCAAGACAATCTTTTTCAGTTTTTAATTAATAAATAATTTTGCCATGATCATTTTTATATGTAACTTTACTTCATTTGTGAAAACAAGTGTTTGTTGTCCTAAGTGCAATACTACCCCAAATATTCTTCCCGGTGAGTTTTAATTTCTCCATGCACTCTAAACTCAAGGAACATATGTTGTTTGTTAGTTACACACAAGCTTTCCCACCTGTTTCATATATTTTTAGTTTTTAATGGACTGTATAATGAAAGATTATCAGACCAGACATAGAAAATGCATCACCAGTGTTTTTTCTCTCTCAGGACTTCCGTAGATCACAATGAAGACACAGTGCAAAATAAATGCAGTTCGCTGTGCACATGCATTGTTAGAACAAAAGAGAATTAAAACATGTAAATCCAACATGATGTAACATCTGCATCACATCAAGATGCACCTGCAATGCAACGATGCAAACAGCTTCTCCTCTCGGAATCTGTTACAGATCAGTGATCTGAATGCACGGGGTACTCCAGCTGAAAAGCTGATGGTTGACTTACTTAAAGTTAATGAGCTTCTGGACTGCTTGCTTTGGCTTTTGGATTACAGACAGCCTGGTTTATTTACCAGTTCATGCTTTTCTCCACCACAGTCACAATTTGGAAAAAGCCCTCGGACTTCCGTTGCCCTCTGAGTCATCTGTCTGACTGCTCTCACAAACAATTTAGAGCATGCTTTCCACAAGGGTTGAAGTGGTGTGTGTGTGTGTGTGTGTGTGTGTGTGTGTGTGTGTGTGTGTGTGTGTGTGTGTGTGTGTGTGTGTGTGTGTGTGTGTGTGTGTGTGTCTGCGGTGCATTAGTGTGTTTCTCGGTCTGCCACAGACAATGACCTTTGGCGTGATCTGTACAACACAGCTCCAAAGCGCACAGTGCAGCTGCTGGAAATCCACTGCCTGACATCCGAAACCACCTCAATGAATCATGCAGTTCACAAATATGCTGGGAAATGTTCAACAAGCCACAAAACAAACTGTAGCCACTTTACTAAGCCTCAGCCGCCCCTGGTGCTGGAACAGGGCGGGATGTGTGACACCGACTGGGAATGTCAGCAACAGAGAGCGTGTTTGCTGAGCTGTCCAAAACGCTCCTGTTCATCCTGAAATATTTACCACTGTGGCGTAGATTGGAGAGATGGCAGGGCAAAGTGTATACAGTTGAGGGGGGGGGGGGGGCTCTCAAGTCAAAACCGAGAGGAACTGAAGGTGTTGATTCTGTTTGTTGTTCACACTCAGAGAGGATAAGCAGTGAGCAAAGTAAGGCTTCAATGAGTACATTTCAATGTCAACGTTGTGAATGAAGTTTCGAAGCTAAAAACTCTTCAGTACAGTCGAAGAGCAATGTCAATATTTCTTACCTCCACAAACAGGAAGCAGGGGACGATGGAGCTGCTGCTCTTTACACCCGGCTTCTCCTCCACAGCCATCCCTCTCTCTGTTTTTCTGAGCGTCCCTCTGTCCAGCTCTCTGTCTCCTAATCCTAAAGGAAAGAGGATAAAGCAGGTTAGTCCTCTGGCCAACCTGCTGAGTGTGAGATTAAGTGAAATCCAATCAGGACAAATGAGCTTTGGATAGATGTGGGGCTCTCCTTGATGTCTTTCATTCAGCACGATCACACTGCTGTTAGCTGTTTCTTTTTATTTTGCAAACTAATACATTTGTATTGTTTATCTACTGCATAAGCTACATCCATAAATATTTAATGCATGCACAAAAAGTGCAACTATTTTCTTAGCACTGCGAGCTATGTGCGTTCTACAGATAGCATTCATTTAAATTGCTTTACTTATTTGGTATTTTTATGCATCATGCATCAAAGTTGCTCCAGGAGTCAGAACAAAACACTTCAAGTAAATTCTAAAAACTGTTTCACAATCTGCCTCTTTGTAACGAACACACACTGAAATATTGTTTAATCTGAATAAGAAATTACAAATGTAAATCATTAAACGATATTACAAGTGAATATATCACAGGTGACGTGAATAGTAAACTCTCAAAAGTTGTTTACTTCTCACCAAGAAGTATTATGCACTGAACGTATTCACTGGTCAGGTAAAGAAATGTCTTGAGTGAACATGCTATAAGAACGCCCTCCTCTAGGGGGCGTCCGAAGAACCCAAGGATGACGTCAGAGCTAAGAGGTGTGGACACGCCCATGCGCCAACAAGGGGCCAATAGCACCTGGCCCCCAGCCAACCAATGGGAGAGGACAATGCCCTAGGGCGAAGATATATGCAAACTGTACAACCTAAAAAAGTTACAATTCCATTGAACTGAGAGACAAAATAACTACTTGAATGTGGACTGTGGACCAGGGAGATTGAATTGTCCACGGCTGTGTGTATTTTCTATGCTGCCATATCACTTTAATAAATGCTTTGAGATAATTAAGAAGTTTGCTGGATTGATTCAACGCTTACACTCCGTCTCCAAATAAAAGATCACGACATGCACTAGCTGCAAGCTAACTGATAATATGTTGCTAGCAAGCCTGAAACATCCTCATGCTACCCAGCAACAAAGGGACACTCTTCACGAGTCAACTGAAAGCGTCAGTAGGTTTGCGTCACTTCATTATGTTTCAGGTTGGTCCGATAGACTTCAATATGTGGTTAACGTTACATTACTTACTTGATGTAATTTAAGAATGTTACGTACGTAAAGTTAAGTGCGTTATGAGACCTAACCTAAATTTAGGCAACAACATTCCTTGGTGATGTGAAGGAAAATATCATGGTTTTGGTAAATATTACATTAAGTACATTTGTTATCTAATTTAAGATAAGTAAGTAAGTAAGTTAACGAACTATGTATGTGATATGGGTCAAGTACATTACGTTCGCTACTGAAGATAAACCCGGGACAGAAAAAGTGGCCTCCTGGGTTAAAGTCCTCTGTTTGTTAGACCCATCCATCCACCCCAACCTCCACCCTATGTGGACTTTCTCACTCTTTATACTACGTCAACCTACCTCCTCCTTTATTCCTGTCATAACTACTATTGCCACTAGAGGCACATATCCAAGACTGGCACTAAAGGGGTACAAAGTTTGACGAGCAGGGCCATTGACCAAGCTGCTTCCACTTTAACTGGAAGAAAAATTAAGAAGACGAGAGAAATAAACAGACAAAAGATGATAAGGGCTTCAACACTGTACCACAGAGGACAAAAGGGAAGATTCCTCACAGTGAAGTGGCAGCAGTATGTACAGTGATGTACCTGTTGTCACACTATGCAAGAAGTTTTAAAAGTAAGTATGAGTGCTCTATTAAATGTAGCTTTAAATGTAACTCTCTTTTCAGAGGCTTGACATGGACCCTGAACCATCTGTTGACAGACACACATAATATACATAGAATACATAGAGAGGACAGGAGAGGTAGAAAGAAATATATTTTTGCTTCTCAGAAGTTGTCAGGTTGACCTCTATTCTGCTGGTGAGTGGTGTGTTATGTGCTAGGGATCCTTCTTCCTCCTAATTCCTTCTACGCTGGTGGAAAGAATAGGCCTGAGGGATTAATAAGGCATGAAGCCAAGCTCTTAGCAGTCCTCTGAACAATACAATGTGCCAACCTAGACTGCTTTTAGAGAGGGTTGGTTGGACTCTGTAGAGTGTGTGTGTGTGTGTGTGTGTGTGTGTGTGTGTGTGTGTGTGTGTGTGTGTGTGTGTGTGTGTGTATGTATGTGTGTGTGTGTGTGTGTGTGTGTGTGTGTGTGTGTGTGTGTGTGTGTGTGTGTGTGAGACTTGTCAGAATTCTTACAAAAAAGTAGCTTCCAGGGTGAACAAGCAGAAGCCCCAGGTAACGGAAACCAACAGTGAGAGAAGCAGAGAGACAGAGTTTCGTTCCTGTTTCTTCTGCACTAGAGGCTGCTGGGAAGTGTTACTTAGTGTTTCGTTCCCTCAGTGGGAGGCACCACAAAGAGGCTCTCTTCCACAGTTTGGGCCACCAGCTGAGAAAGTACACGCATGCATGAGCTGTGAGTTGGTGGTGGCAGATCTCTGAAGATAAGTGTGTGTTATGGAAGAAACCACTTGGGTGGCAAGAGATTAGGTATGGAAGCTTTTGATGTTTAATAACTGATAAGTGGGACACCAAGCAAGGGATGATTTCACTCAAAGAATGGGAATAGAGCTTGTTTTCTCCACGGGTGTGTGCAGGCTTCTGAGCTGTCCCACGCACATTTGGTGTAAGTTAATTTTTCTCAGAAGCGTTCTCTGAGTGCTGATTCGGGTGTCAAGTTTGCAGCTTAATCAGTATGAGAAAATCTGGATACTGCTCAGTATGCAGAACATGGAAAACCGAGTTGGAGGCTTACGCCTCTTCTTTTTACTTTACATTACTGTCCTCGTATGAGGTCAGGCGCATTAAAATCAATGTTGAGAAAGTTACTTGGAAAATGTCATTCATTATTTAGTAGTGAACTATATGGATATAATTCTATGGAGATAAATCCATAGAATTTTGTTTTGAAAAAACAGATTGAAACTGAAAATTGAAGTTTTGATCTTAAACTTTAAACTTTAAATCAAATAAAAAATAAGTGTATGAAAGGTTTTTCAGGTTGAATATTACTTTTGATTCAATTCTGTAATTCTTTGGAATAATAATTTATTTTCATTTTTTGGGTTTCAGGTGTTTTTTCCACTTTCTGACTTTTGGCCCTGATCTGGTGTGGGGGGCGTGGCTTCAGCTGAGAGCGGCATTGATGCTATTGTACGGTCTAAGACAGTTCGCTAAACAAAAATGTGTCACTGCCGTCAGTTTTTTTTAGTGCCAATCACAGGAATAAGGTGTATAGAAAGTGTTGATACCTATGTTTGAGCCTTCTTTGTTTGAGCCTTCTTTGTTTAACTGTCACTCACATTTCAATGCCCCTCTGAAGCCATGCCAAATCAGAGCCAAAATTCTGAAAGTAAAAAAAAAGATCTGAAATAAGATTGAATCTGAAAACATAAAATCTTCAAAGATTAAAATTTGAACTTTCAGTTTCAATATCTTTTTTTTTATGACCAAAACTTTTGGCCCGGATCTAGCTCCATGTAATTCCAAAGCCTCTACACCAGTGGTTGCCAAACTTTCTGTGGCCAAGGCACACCAAAGACCAAGCCAAAATCTCAAGGCACACCTGTATTCATATCCGGGCAAAATACCCTCTAATAATAATAATACATTTTATTTAGAGGTGCCTTGCAGGACACACAAGGTCGCCTTACAGTGCACTTAAAAGTTAAAACAGCTAAAACAAAGACGGAAAACAAATTAGTCAAACCGACATAGATAAAACAGGCAAGACAGAGTGTGGACACATAGTATCACTGTCATCACTCTGTGAACATTTATTTAGCCTAGTCCTTGTAAGATAGCTATCTTTTTTTTTAATGATTGTTTTATTTATATTTAGGCCAAAGCATATAAGACCTATCGTTTCTATATTGTGAAATAAGTGTGTAGGACAAAGCACAGATAAAGTGCAGTGTTTCCCTGCGCTGTTTTATATATTCACAACTCACTTTTCACATTGAACAGGTGCTCTTTTATTAAATAAACTAAATGTTTATGTCATTTATGTCATTTATGTTTATTGTTTTGCGTATTTACATTCTCTCCTCTCCTCTGCTTTGCGAAGGGCGGAGCTCCGCTTCCGAACCCACACACACACACACACACACACACGCGCGTGCGCACACACCTACAGTCAGAGACAGAGCGGAGGAAAGGTAAGGAGAGAACTTAAAAAATATGCGCCACGCACGGACCTCATCCAGCCCAGGCAGCACCCCGCAGAGCAGTAAACCTAGGGGAAACTCTAAAATTAAATTACAAACCTTGTGTACAGTTAAATGCAAAATCCCACGGCACACCGGGATTTGTCTCATGGCACACCATTTGGGAACCACTGCTCTACACCCAGTCGTATCAGATTCAGTATTTAAAGCTGCTATAATCAATATTTTTATAATGACAATGTGAAAACAATGTGAAAATGTCAAAGGTAAATAATGAACATACCTGTCAACTTTGGAATTTCGAAATAAGAGAAACATTTTTCAACATATTTATCACCCATACTTTAACAGCTCTCAGCCACCCAGCACCCATATAATGTAAATGTAAACACATAAGGGACGGGTATATACATTCAGAAAATACATGTTTATTTAAAGTATGTATTACTTGTACAGACATGTTTATAAGATTCATGTATTTTATTTATTAGTTATTATCATCAATTTATTTGATGATGGATGAGTTGTGTGGCTTTTGTTTTCCTCCACGAGGACTTCTTTGCGATGGCAGAGTCAGGAAACATGTCCGCTACACTGCGACTGATATCATCGCAGAAGCTGAACGCTACATTATTTTTTAGCGCAAAGCATCGACATCTTTCCCTCAGCTTTGGTCACTTGGTCTGCCTCCGACACAGTTCTTGTCACATATGAAGTCATTGACAGTGTGTGTTTGTGCCTCTTGGCGTGCTTGTGCTTGGACGCTTATTCCGCCGTGTGCAATGCTAACATCTGAATGGCACACTTTACAAAAAGCACGAGTTTACCCGACTCTGCTTTTTAATAAATAAGGGAAGGTCTCCTCTCATTTGTTCAGGTACTTACATAAAGTATTAACTTGTTTGGCAGGTACAACTGCGTCTCATCTATCTCTCGTTCACTGTGACTCTCATCCATATGTTTTCTTCTTCTTCTTCTGTGTTATTATTCCTGTTTTCTTCTTCTGTGTTTACTGGCAGATAACGTTTTTCAGCTAAAGTTAAACATAATACTGCCACCTGCTCTACCGGAGGCCACTTTACCACCGTACACTTTTTTAAATTAGGCCTATTTTTTTTTTTTGAAAGGTTAAAAATACGGGATGAGTACGGGAAAATATTTAAATGGGAGGTAAACGGGATAGAAGTAAAAATACAGAATAATCCCGGGAAAAACGGGAGGGTTGACAGGTATGATAATGAACCTATAGAAAAGGGCACTCAGAGAGCACAGAGCTTCGCAAAGGTTGTTTCCATAAGTGAAAAATAAAGATTGTATCCGCCCTGTGATTTAGATCCGCTCTAAAATTTGATGGGTTTTTTCTTTCCCCATGCTTCACCCTTGCACCAAGTTTGAAGGATATCGGGCCTTTAGTTTTTCTGACTGGCAAACAAACCAACAAACCAAACTAAGAGGCAAAGGAAGTTCCTGAAACACGAATCACGAGTCTGTGTAGAAAAACATCAGTCAATTTGATCATAAATATATTTATAGAGATCTTATGGTTAGTTGTTATGTTTTTCTAGGCAAACAGCTACCGTGGTGCTGATGTCAGTTAAATACAACAGCTAGAATGCTCCCATGCTAATGAGCTGTGGCCGTGAATGGCGCACACTCTGGCTCCAAATGCCAAGATGGCAGCACCCGTATCTGGGATAATTTGTTTTAATTTCTGTATAGTGGGGGGAAGGGAGATGCGTCGTCCACCTATATACACTGCCTATGATACCAACTGATATTATCTACTGAAAATGACTTCAAAGAGTAATCACATCACTGTAACATTGGTAAACACTGGTGGAAATGCACCAATCTGTGTGCATGTTTGTGTATTTGAGTAACTATGTGGAAGGAAGAGGCATCCCAGCTGGTTCTGATCTAATTATCAGGGTCCAAGTAAAAAGGTTCCTAATCTGATAGTCCATCTATCAATCAGAGAAAATCAAACAATCTGTCAACACAGACAGAGATGGGAGCATGAGACAGATGTGTGTGTAGATTTAGACACACACACACACACACACACACACACACACACACACACACACACACACACACACACACACACACACACACACAAAGAAAGAGAGAGACCTGAGCCAAGGAGACAAGTACACAGAGACACACACCCACAACACACCAAGTCAGAACAAAAACATGTGAGAACTGAAAACAAAATGGTGGAGATGAAGAGAAGCAAAGCGAACTGCAGAGGGGAAAGTTGAATTTGCACCGTCACACACACACACTGATGCACACACACACACACACACACACACACACACACACACACACACACACACACACACACACACATAAATGGTGGAAAGCAGGACATTTGAATCCTCTGATGCACCTTTGAGGACCAAAGGGTAGCAACCCAGGCAGCCATATGTCCTTTCTCCTGCATCTGCAGTCCACCACGCTGCCCCAGGACATACAGTACATACACTTGTGCATGTGAGCACACATTTACACACACACACACACACACACACACACACACACAACTAGGCTAATTTGGCACAACAATCTGGATCATGCTTGATTTTATAGTTATTTCTGCCTTGCCAAACAAAGCTCTTCACATATCCTTTTATGCATAAATCCACATTTGTGCAGCAGCAACATAAGAGAAGGTGCAGCAGCAATGCAGCGTTAAAATACCAACTGTCAGTCAGCCATTCCTCTATATCTGTGTGCTACATCAGAGATAACTCTTCCATAACCTAAATATTCCAGACTTTGACTGCATAATACATTTCAGTGTGGGGCAGTGATAGAAATAGCCTCATTTTATTTTTGCATTTACCTGCAGCCCTGTGCTGTCACTGTCGATTTGAGCAAAGCCTCAGCTGTGTTGCTTTGGAGTGTGTGTGTCCATCTTTATCACACTGATTTCCTTGAACTCAGATCCCATGCTTTATCATACTGACTGATATCATCTACACATGCAGTGCAGGAAGCCATACTTCTTGTGCACACACAGGCTACAACCACAAACAATACACAGGAGTTGAGTCATGAGCAAACAATAATCCCGCTCCTCTTACTACACGGCATTCCCTCCCTACTATTAATAGGACAAAGTCAAGGAGGAGAGTAAATCCATAATAGGATTTACCCAGTGCTGGATAATTAAGGATTCTGTTTGGGGAATACCAGCGCAAAACACACATACAGGGACACCCCACCCCCCCACTACCACAACACACACCCACAGGCACACACACTTAAAGATCATGGGAAGAAGTATAAAACACTGAAAGCAAAAAATGCCCAAACAGTGACTTCCACAATATGACAGTTCTGTTGTGGCACCCCAGACATTTCCAATCACCATCCATTCACCTTGCCCTCCCTCCTTACCCCTGATACCTCGTCGCCGAGCTTGACGGTTGCCGTGGCACCAGATTCCTATGCGGTGGTCATGTCAGATCAGATGATGGTAAAGTGGTGTGAAAATCTCCTTCCACCCAGCTGTCTGTCTCGCCTCTCTTCCTCCTCTTCTACTCTCCCCTCTCTTGCTCCCTCCTGGTCCACAGTAAAGCGTGAGAGACGGCAGCAGCAGCAGCAGCAGCGGAGTCTCTGTCTCCAAATCTTCCACACATACACACACTCACACTCACCCTCCTTTTAATTAGCTTGTTCCAACCAACAACCAGCGATGACTAATAAATGAAGTGGCTGAAATTACCTCCTGTGCAGCGTTCGGTGCAATGAGGAGACACAGAGTAGAGGGAGAGAGAGCAAGAACATGTGTGTGAGAGAGTAAGAGTGCATCCGTGTGTGTGAGAGAGACAGAGAGAGAGAGAGAGAGAGAGAGAGAGAGAGAGAGAGAGAGAGAGAGAGAGAGAGAGAAGAGAGAGAGAGAGAGAGAGGGAGGGCATGCATTATGTGTGCCAGCTCATTTGTATTCAAAGCTTGTTTTCCCTCTCCATCCCTCCCCTTCTTTCTACCTCTGTCCATCTCTCCCCTTATCTCCCTCCATCCATCCATTCCTCCCTCCTCCATCCCCCTCTTTCCCTCCTTTCCTTCTTCCCTCTCCTGATCTTTGTGAATGGACGTAGAGGACATGACACTGACCCAAACATTAGAGGGAAGAAGAAGGGATGCTGCAGACTGGGGGGGGGGGGGGGGGGGGGGGGGGGGGTGGAGAAGGCTGCGTGTGTGTGTGTGTGTGTGTGTGTGTGTGTGTGTGTGTGTGTGTGTGTGTGTGTGTGTGCTGCTTGGCGGCCTGCCTCCAGCTCAGATGGGTTAATGATACATGGCTATTGATTTATCACTCCTGGAGCACATGTAACATCACAGGGACAGAGCTGGTAACAGAGAAAGAGGTTAGCCAGACGGGCTGAACAGTGTGTGTGTTTGTGTCAGTGGGTAAATGTGAATGAATGGAGTTGTGCCGCAAATAGATAGAGCTGCAACAGAACAGTCTGCCTCAACATTTCTAGTCATGACGGGATATAGAGGAGACATCAACTTGGGCTGTAAAACTGAGGGCTCACCCTGCTATTTAAAACTATGCCAGTTCTGGCGCATTACTTCTCTGTAGACAGTCAAGGCAATACGATACTGACAGCAGCAGAGAGGAGACTGTTTGTAGCAGTAGTAACAAAAGATGAGGAGGTTGTAGTGAATTTATATATTTAGTCATGCTAGGTATGGTTCTAGGGATGCCAATGCCGGTCAGTTGATCAACGACTTTGGTCCAGATTGAAATATCACAACAACTATATGAGGGATTGACACAAACTTTTATACAAACATTCATGGTTCCCAGAAGATGAAATCCAATATCGGGATCCATCGACAACAGCCAATATTTCGGAGGCCATGGCTTCCTCTTCCGTGCGTCGGTCATTGTATACAGTCCGATTAGCAACTCAAGACCAGAGAATGGAGTTAGAGTTGAGAGCCGATGCCTATGGCTAATCTCTATACAGATATCTGCCTATAATGCAGATAAAATAACTTACAAAAGTTCGTAAAAAGCTAAATTGTAATCAGACGATAGTTCGGAGATTGCAGTTCGGCCAACGCGTTCCGCCTCTTCTGCTCTCCACACTTACCTGCATCCAATCAAAGCCCACTCAGACATGAATACATTTGGTACACATGTTCTTGTTTCCCTCAGGATTATGGGGTTTCTTTTAGGAAGTTTTTCCTTGTGTGATACGAGGGTCTAAGGACAGAGGGTGTCGTAACCTGTACAGTCTGTGAAGCACACTGAGACAAATGTGTAATTTGTGATATTGGGTTATATAAATAAATGTGATTTGATTTTAATTATAATAACAATAGGAAAGTAAAAACTCCCTTAACTTTTAATCTAGCGCTATCATCAGGTCAAACACTTTGGTTTAGAACTGATGACATTCCCATCAGCAATAACCACATCCCAAAAACATTTTTAATAAAACTAAATATAAGTTGTTAACGATTGAGCTTTTGAGACAGATTTTGGATGAATTCTAGACATTTGAAAAGAGCCAGGCTCTCCTTCGTGTTTATGCTAAGCTAGCCATACCATATTTAGTGTAAAGACACAAGAGTGGTATCAGTCATTTAACTCTCGATAACTTAGCACATCTCAAACAAAGAGAAGAGACACATCTGGTCCAAAGCATCTCTTCTCTATTTCTCTAAATCCAGGCCTACGTAGCTTGTAAAAACATACAAAAATGACAATTCTTTTAGCACTTTTAACTAATGTATTCATCCACTGTTTGTTTGACATACAAATCTTAGTTTTGATAACTGCAAAGACATTGACATGGCAGCTAATCATAAACTTCACATACATTTTACCTTCATGTAACCTTCAGTCACTGGATGAGTTAGGAAATGAATAACAATCTAAAAGCATCATTGCATATACACTGTTTGATCATCTTTTATAATGTCCACATTAGCAGGAGGTCTGGTTGACTCAGAGAGACCCAGAGGTGCTAAATGAATCAAGAGGTTAACCTCAGGCGTTTCTGTTGGCCGGGCTGCTGGTGCCTTCTGCCTCGCCCACTCTTCATTAATATAGCATTACCTCAGAGACATTAATAGCCAGCCACTAGCCTTTTTCATGTGCACACAGCAAGAAAGAGGCAACATTTTCTCGTGGTGGTAAAATAGTTGACCAAGGTTGACCAAAAAAAAAAGAAATCCACCTGGCTCAAATGTCACAATCACCTAATGAACTCTCTAATTCACAATCAGAATCCTCGAGTCGGTGTGGTTTTTTTACAGGGTGCTGTCCCTAATTAATCAGCCAGTGAAATTCAACAATCTCTGTCATTCCCTCCAAATCCCCACCTCACTAGGTCATACTTCCCCTCCTCCAACGCTGAGTGTGCTGTCCTGTCTCGTATTGGTCTCAGTGGGATTGTCAAGGCGATAGATGAGATATGGTTTGTGCATCGTGGAAATGAGAAATCTGCCTGTTATGGGGCCGTTATGGTTTACAGCACATTGAATGTCTGTCCCGAGGGTCTACTCTCCTCCCAACCATATACCATACTCCATCTCTCTGTCCTTCCCCCTCTCTGGCTGCTTGATCAAGTCTGCGATGGAAACCCCCCAAACTACGTCCTTCACTGAAAGAGAAAACTGAGTGCAAAGGATATATATATATAGATATATTTATATATATCTATATATATAGATATATATCTATATATATCTATATATATATATATATCTATATATATAAGGATATAGGAGGACAAAAACAAAGAGTTTGCATCTGAGAGAAATATTGCTGAGCTGTGCTTGCTGTCTGAATTGTGTTTTTGAATGCACAGAAATCACATTTAGTCAATGGGATGGAAGTTATACGTACTGTATTTTACACAACCATAAGTCCAGTAATGCTTGTATACTGTAAATGCACTACATACATGCATGAATACAAGCACCCACAGTTCCCTTGGTACAGTTGGACGCCTTCCTTTACCTTCGGTGCATAGGCAATTTATATACCTCATTTAAATAATGCAGGTGATCAATTCAGAGTCAGTTAAACATCAGATGGGCATTCATGCGAGATGTTTGCCCAATGTGATGAATCTGAAGGTGAGACAAAGAGCTGGGAGTACAGATCTACTCAGATCATAAAGCTTTAAGGCTGCCTAAAAGTACAGATGAGTCTTTATCGACTCGGCCTGTCACAACAACTTTTGTTGGACGATATGTTGTCCCAGAAATAACTGCGAAAACGATATTATTGAAATGTTAAGACCATTTTATGCCACTGATAATGTAAAGTAATTTCCATATATCGTAAAATAAGTCGATGAAGTTAAAATGATTCAGAGTATGTCCGTATATCGTAAGATAAGTCAATAACGTAATTTTCGTGACAGGCCTACAACTCCGCCCATCATGTTCCACACACAATCTCTTCCATGTCCAGATGGCAGGAGACAAAATGTGGCTCACGAGCACACAACTTTAAAACACACCTCACACATTACTCCCTTATTACCACCCCACATGATGCACACACAGAGCTCTCCAAACACAACCCCCTCCAGACACACACACACACACACACACACACACACACACACACACACACACACACACACACACACACACACACACACACACACACACACCCTTGTATCATCATGCCAAGAGCTCCAGATGTGGTCTTAAAGGGGCAATTCATTCATCAGCTCGACAACAAAGGACCACATTCCTACACTATGCTTTCTCCTTTGTCTGTACCTCCCACTTGATCCTGCGCTAATTCTACAAGTTATCACTCAGCAAAGCTCTTATTTTTTTCAAACCAGGTCATCAACATTACATCTGTTTACATTGTTGTGTATACAACACTTTACAAAGTCAATATGTGAATATATAACAAAAAGTGAAAATTAATATTGAACAGTTATTTACTATAAAGTCATGCCAGCATGACTTTATAGAATCATTGATAATGCAAATGTCATCTTAAATAGAACTGGATTGTCTTAAGAAAGTATAAAGAAGCTGTCAAACAGTATCACTCATGAGATGTCTGACTTTGTGTAGCTCCTCAAGTTCCTACACAAAATACCTTGAGTGGCTTCCTCAAGAGTCTCATTTAGTTCAAGCCTATTTCTCATCAGGAATTTGTTTCATAATATAGTCTCCTGTCAATGTTTTATCATGGATGTCTTAAGGAATGTATAGACAAATGCCATTACTGACATAACATAGCATAACAGCATGTGGGCAAGGTTCTGCGGGAGGTGGGGCCTACAGCAGGTGTTCCCCTCTTTCATTGTGATTGAAAAATAAATTCCATGTGATTTGATTTCCTTCTGCAGTTGGCTGTTATCACCCCCACCCCTTAACACAGGATCCAGTGGAGTTGTCCCTTGTAGGCTTGCTATAAACCCCTCAGGCACAGGGGGAAATGATGCATGTTATTGCACACACACCAGATGGGGTCCTCCATGAAGCAGAGAACATGGAAGTTAAGCAGCAATCTTTTCATAATGAGATGTAAATAGAGACGACTCCAGGCCGGGGATGGTGACAAGGGAACCTCATTTCACTGGCTGACAGAGCAAAGTAATGTTGGTGACAGGTAGCAAACCTGCATGAAAATAAATCACATTTGTAAAATTAGGCTGAAGACACAGTCCTTCTTAGTCTGGGACCTATTATTTGAAACCCACCAGCTAATACTAAAGTGTCTTAAATCAATATTTTTACAACAACAATAGATCATCTAATGTTTAATGTGAGAGGGGTCACTCATAGTGATGAACCCACAGATGAGCACCTAACTGTTGTTCCACTCACCTCTACCAAGCTTTATAGCGTCTCTATAAGATTGATTTAAAGCTCATTGTTTTGGTTTGCCGGTCACTTTACTGTTTTAGTTGAGTCTCACAGCTCTCAAAACGCTGGCAGACGTTTTCAGAGAAAAGGTTCAAAACACACGGTGCACTACCTGCCCAGCACCAAACAGCAGAGAGATACAGCGACAATCTTGAGGTGGTGGTAAGTCCATTTACTTAAGTACTGTGCTAAAGTACAGTTGTTATGTACTTGAGCATTTCCATTTTCTGTGGCTTTCTATTCTACTACATTCTAGAGGGGGAGGTTGTAGTTTAAGTCTACTACATTTAGCTCATAGCTTTGGTTACTAGTTTAACCAAACCCGCCAACGGATCCCTCCCCCCCCGTGAAATTCAAGGTGTTTATTTTTTTTTCTCAAAAGAAAGAAGTGTTATTCAAAACTCACTTTTCACATTGACAGGTGCTCTTTTATTAAACAAACTAAACGCTTCTGTTATTTATCTAATTTATGTGCACGTTTCAGTTTGTACTGTCTACTTTGCACATTCACATTTGCACCACACACGCACACCCCAGAAATTTAAATGATTAATTATTTAATTTAATAATTTAAATAATTTAAAGGAAACAGAACATTTTCACATTTGTGAAGATGAAACCATAACATTTTTGGATGAAAAATGAGTGAAAGAGTATCACCAGCTTCCAATAAAGTTTAATGGAAATTCAGCTGTACTTGAATATCATGTTCGGTTAAATGTATTAAAAAAACATAATATTTTATACGTTTTTACAAATTTGAATTTATGAAGTAACCAAAGCTGTCAGATAAACTAGTAAAGTAATACAATATTTCGCTCTGAGATGTAGTGAAGTAGAAGTAGAAAGAAGTAGAAACACACTGAGATTTTCAGGGTGCCAGTGAACATGTCACACATTTAACAGCTGTCAGTCATTTTCAGCGACCTATGACAGCGAGCTGTGTGAAAGAGCGTACGTTTGATTGGTCGAAAGTTAGGAGGGATGTTTGTTGTTTTTCCTGCTAGTTTGAGGAGCGGGAGTTTATAGTCCAGCACGCAAAAGGTCGGTTTTGTTGTTTTTGGCGTTGGCTGTGGCCCACAGTAGCATGTGTTGTGTTGGCTAATAAATTGCTAGCGAAACCAACTAACTTCTCGTACTTCTCCGCCTTCTTACTGAGGCACGCTACATTGTTAACGACGGGAGTCTGCAGCGCCACGCTCAGGTCTGCTCCGGTTACACACACATAGTACCGGGCTAAAGTCACTCCCACCTCCAGTATGTGAACTTTGCGTCACTTTGGGCTCCAAAAGTTATTCTAAAAAGCCTCCGAGTGACGCAGGATAAAGCAGCACCTGAGACCTGACAGTGTGTTTGCAATATTTAATATTTAGTTGCTGTTAAGTCTACCACCTGCAAGTTGTGAAAGGTAAGACGCTTTACTCATTATTGCTTATTCCTGCTAAACAACCAATTATTTTGTGGACTTCTCCTCCTTCCACAAACAAGCAAAGAAAAAGCTCAGACACGACCTTCAAACCTCTGCACTATTTATTCCAACGTTTTCATGCCTGAGGGAAATGAATGGAAGAAGCAGCTAAGTTACAGTCTGCTTCAATAATAGATCAAACTCTAAAAGTACATTTTTTGGGAAAGAGATGGGAAGTAACAATGTCCTGTCATATATGAAAACAGTATAAAAAAATGGATAAATCTGCATTTCCTGGATATCAATTCTGGAAATTCTTGTACAGATGCTAAAAAGACTACAGTCTACATCCAAAATTGTTTCATATGCAGTGCAGGCCACACAGTGATCAAGAAGTCTTGAATCCAGGCATACCACCAACACCACCAGTCAGCATCACTGTCACCATCCTCGTTCCTGCTACACCCAACTCTAACTATACATGTGCGGTTCCTCCCTGCAACTGTTTTCTGCCGACGTCTGAGGCATAATCCATCCAAAGGGTCAGCTAACAGTGGTCTGTGGTGGAAAATGGGTATTATGAGAGGGTATGTGCAGTTGAGACACAGGAACAAGGGTATACTTCTGCACATGCACAATATATTTGGCTTTTTATATCCGCTAGTAATTGCTTAAAATATGTTATCCATACTGATGACAGGCATTGATGGAAAAAGACGTGGCACTATAAGATGTGTGTGCCTAAAGTGTATTTTAGGCACCTGCACTGAGTAATATGCTACTTTAATTAAACTGTGACTTGGTGAAATTGTAATACAGCGCTGGCAGAAATATTCAGATACTTAATTATCTTATTAAAGTACTATTAGTAATACATAATTCTCGTCGTTATTTCCTTACTGCTGCCCCCTAATCCATCAGTCTCCATCTCTCACACTCGCACTCGTCTTTCAACATTGGTCGTCTTCTTCTGATGCGACTTTCCATCACTTTGTGACTGCCTTCAGAGACTGCCTTGCTTCAGGGGGATTCCTTGCTTTGCCGCCACCGCTGTTCTTCAGACACTTCAGCACTTTGATGACTGCGGTGGTCTCTCTCTATGATCGATTTTGTGTTTATGATGTAGCGTAGAACTTATTCCATGCGGTGCCAACTCACATTCTTTTCAAATTTAAACACCTAACAATTAAAAGGATATATATTCTATGACCCGTAAACATTTCATTTGTAATGTTATGTATCTCTACTGTCCCATAATTGGCCCAGACATAGTATCTTTGTGTCCCAGATGTTGTTTTTATTGTCCCCGGGACAACGGGTCATCCTTAGTTTGGAGCGCTGTTTAGAAGTGCTGGCAGGTGGAGTTTGTTATGTTCTGATGTTATTGTATAAAATATGGACGTAGTCTCCTTGACGTCAGCCAAAGGTTTCTGAACGCCGCTGCGAAGCTCAAAGTCGTTCTCACCGTCTAACTCCCGGCTGATCTAAAAATGGGCATCGTCGGTTAAACTGAGGCGTCCCAGGTGACACAGCAGAGCAGACAGCTAGCGGTTAGCGATCTGAGATGGCACCCGCCTGTTACTCAAAGCGGCCACTCCTCTAATAACGTGTTTAATTCTGCAGTTAAGGTGGGCATTTTAAAACAGGGTCTAAGGACTTTGACTCCCTTTTGGAGCCGTTCTCAAGTGGTGATTCAAGGCTTCACTGCTCAGCCCGGAAGGTTGCTGCTTGGTTCTGACAGAGCAAGGCTGGCTGCATAACTGGACTCTAAATTCAACAGACAGTGATGCAATGTGACCTGGCATGTGAGTGCATCAATTATTTACCTTCTTAAAGCGCTGTAGGCTAGACAGGAGATTTTGGGAGGAGTTTTTTCTTATCTGAAGCATCAGGTGGGTGTCGTAGGAAAACTTGTGATTTGTAATTTAGGGCTCTGTACATAAAATTGGCTCGACTTGAGAAGTGTGTGTGCTGATGCATTTGGCTGTTTGCGTTGTTTATATGTTACTGCATGTTGAGCGGTGTGCTAGCACCAGAGAGAGAGAGAGAGAGAGAATCTGCAGCACTCTCAGGGTTTGACAGTGTTACAAGCATCCAGATTGGTGCCCGAGGCAGCTGAGACTGACTATAAGACACCCACATGCTGAAGCGGAGCGCCTCATTAGGTAGGACACACGGTGGTGGGGGCGGAGGACGAAGAGAGGATGGGTGGGAGAAGGAGAAAGATGAAGGGAATAGTTATTCACACTCCATCTGGACAGAATCTTTAAAAACGCTCCTGTAGTGTCGGGAATTTACGCAGGCAGTTCAAAGTGTTGGTGACACGGAGGAGGGGTAGAAGGTTGTTGGTCACCATGAAATCTTCTGAACGAGCATCTAATGTAGGGTCTGAACCATCAAACTTGAACTGGCCCACAGCTCTTTAATGTGTAAGGACGATTAGTGATAGCTGGCCAAGCACACTCGAGTGCATAATGGGGTCATGGGACCAAAATGTCAAGTACAGTGAGTAACAGGGTGATGAGGTGGTGGTGGTAGAAGCTCCAGTAGCTAAAGTTAAAAGTAAGTACATCAGACGCTTTAAGTGTTGGGCCACAACAAACCTCCAGATCACCAGATGTATTATTTCCTGGGGTGCGGAGAGATGGTGTGCAATGAGACAGACATTTTTTTGTAAACAATACAACTATACCCCATGTCAGACACCTGCAGAGACGGGACTGTCCTTGTAGCAATTCTGGATGTTTTGCTATTATGCTTGGCTGACATGACAGTATTGTGGTGTACCAGGTTTTATAGAAATCCCAAAGACATGATTCACCAGCAGCTGAGCTCAAAAAGATTATCGACTAGGAGGGTTGAGAATAACATTATAGTTCTAGGAAAACTAACATGTGCGTGCGTGCGCGCGGGCAATAACGCTATAGCTGTAAACGTAGCAGTGCAGTGTGTGTACAATTTATTTATCGTTGAATAAAACTGTAACTCCAAACGCCAAGTTCCCGTGTCTTGCTTGCTACCTGCTGCTTAAAGTGAAGTGGGTTGGCCCTGAATAAGCAACAAGTGGATGCAATAGATGCCGTGCAAGCATGGTAGAGCTATACGTTGTTTTAACAACCCTAAAGGTGTACAGCCACGTTATGTTCTCTGTGAAGCTGTGATAGGTGGAGGTGTACAGGCACAACAACGCTTTGAGCTAAATGCTAACACCAGCATGCTCAAGCTGCTCACCATGCTGCTGTTTACCCTCTTAGTTTATCATATTATCACATTTCATGACACAATAGTTGTTGGTTTTCTTCACTAAAAACAACTGTAAAATCGGTACGATTCAACCTCTGTCAATAGGTGGGATGTGTTACTGGTTGCAATAGCCTCAGCTTGAATGTTATTGTATGGTTGTTAGGGCAGCAATGTTACATTGAGTTTTATGCATTTGGGAAACCGGTTTACTTTGTTGGTCATAGTGTGTTCAGTTCAGTGTAGTTCATTTTAACTGTGTTTATTCACTATAAATATGTGTTGCTCAACCAGCTTTAGAAACGGATGTAATTTAATTAGAACTGGTGAATTTGTGTCTACAACAGTGATGCTCAGGCATCAATTATCAGCTCTCTCCTCCACCCTGCTCTGCTCTGATGTGTTATTTCCTGTGTTGAGGAAGCGGACAGTCTCTCTGTTTTGCATTGAGTACTAACCTGAAATGAACCCTCCCCCCACCTATCCTGTTCTGACCCAGCCAAACCTCCCAGGCTATGGATGTCCATCATGTGGCCTAAAATGGTTCAAGAAGACGCATGCTGACATGCTGAAAAAAGACCTAAGTATTGAGGCCTGCAGCACACAATGAGCTGTCAGTGTCTGACCTGTGAATCAGCTTTGCAACATGATGGATAGCACCACTGGGACACAGAACCTCTGCCCTGATTATGTTGTTTGGTTTATTTGCAGATAACAAAGCTATCATTTTTAGACTCATTACAGACCAACAAAGAATATGGTTCAAAGTCTCTGACACTCTGTCTCTCCCTCTTCCCCAGCTGCTCATCACAGTCTTGCACCTCTTCTTTGTCTATTACCGCTCTCTTACTCTGCATAATTTATGAGGCTCTATGTCCCACATACCCTCTCATCAGGTGACCCAGTTATGAGGGGGAAGCTTGCAGTGCAGATATGGTCAGTGTGGGACTCATAAATCAACATTTCTGGAAACATTGTCCACTTATTCATATGTTGAATGTGCAATCAGAGCCCACTCTGGTGCAGCTATAAAAATGATGTAGTACTGGACTGTGGCCAGTGTTGTTATGTTTGTGATGTCTCTCTGGATCTGGTCACGATCAAGCATAAATATACCACCCAGAATTCTGACCTCTGTGGTCTTTTGGTTTTTTCTTCACTAAACTGAGCTGCAAGGAGATGTAGGATATCCAATTATTTATGTCTATAATGAATTCGATTAGTTATTAACAATGTTTATTAGTGTTGTCAAAATACCAAATATTATGACTTTGATATGATTCCTGCCTAAAGTATCTCAACACTGTAACAGTACGACAGCAGAAACCTAAAACATCAAGAAAGGTAATGGAATAATAGACAAACGAATATGGACTGTTAAACTGTTAATAAAAAATTCTAAAGATCATTTAAATAATAGACAATGTCAATGCAAGGCAGTGGAGGATGTGGAAAGAAAGCATAAAACAACAGGAGTGTGTTCACACATTTAAACTCTTAATTAAGATCAGCTCTTTGTTCACATCTCTCCACCGTCACATGTCACACTGCTGCTTCTAACAGGTTCAATCCTTGCAGAGATGACTGAGCTGTACCTGTAAGCATCTAAGCAGAGATGTAACTACAGTTACAGTGGGGCAGCTCAGTGGGCAAAATATATATGTTTGGAAAGCTTCATCATCTATTTGTTAAAACTTGATGGCACTATCGGAAACAAGCAGGTCTGAGATTAGTGTTCTTTACACTGACGCTTCCAACAATTACAAGCTAACGTTATCTAGCAAACTTATGGAATCTGTGTTTTTCTCTAAGCTTTTTTTAAATTCTTATTTTCGGGATTTCGTCCATGATTATGTTATCACAAAAACCTTCGGGCCCTACCTTAATGCTGCCATCAGCACGCGCCGGCTTTTGGGCGCTACTTGCCAACAACTCTTCTGGCGAAAGCCTTGCAGAAACAAATATATAAAGGCCATGGATATCATTTCCAATTTAGAAAGTGGTTGGATTATGATAGGTTAATTAATGTAGGAAGGAAGAACAAACTAATTAAACCTTCAGCTAACCCCTCTGCAACACCTACTGTCTCTCTAGATCAGTGTTTAAACCAAGTTCGGATACAAAAGATGGGTCAGGCCACTTGCCAGCTATTTGTATGTTTTAATGAGCTCGGGGCCAGGGAGTGAGATGATTTTCTTGAATGGATCCCGGGTTACTTGAGGTTAAGCCCTTGTGACTGTGCACTTTGTTTTACAATGGAGTTAAGGCTCTAATAACATGCTCAATGGTAGTTTGTGGTACTTCTTAAAACAGGAAGCAAGGCAGATTAAATGAAGTAGAAATATAAAGTGATCTGAAGAACACAGACACAGGGCTATTTAAAGAAAGCGCCTCAGCAGAGGCCAGAAATATCTTTGCGATTGACTAAAATAGTTTTCCCTCTTTCCCATTTTATTGCCAGCTGACGCTAGATAGATAAAGGATCATATTTCTAAAAGAGGAAGAAGATACAGTTTTCTTTACTGAACTGGTATCAGTGCCTAATAATACAACGTGATGATGATGTAACTTGGATAAATGATTAACTGGACAAATGGAAATAAGTGGACAAAATATTTATTTTTATAGATTACCTATATGAAAGCTTTAAAATCCAAAAGTAATTTAAAATTACGATTCTTGTTAGCGGCCCCTAAAGCACACGAGTCTGGGCTGAATTATTTATTCATCAAACTCAGTCTGATGTGTCCAGGGGCGCTGTTGCCTTGTATTAGGGTGCAAGGTAAAGTATAACGTTATCATGATGTGTTTCAATGTAATCTTGTAAAATGAAGTGTTAAGGGAAATGTATTCAAGTTTACAGATGTTTTCAAAGCTTTATAAAATAGATTTTGGAGAGGGAATTATGATCAAAACGTAACAAAGGAGTGCATATGGAATTAAATGGGATTTATTGTTTTGTTTTAGTTTTTTACCAAATGGTATGTGTTAGAAAATGATTATCAGCAATGTGTAGCATATGCAATTTAATGTGCTAACACATGCTACTTTAAACTGCTGACAGTGCCACATATTGACCTTCATTAAAAGGTAATCTTTTTTCATGCACCCATTATATCTGACTCTAGGGATATGGCTGGTCCCTGCCTCCCCTCTCTCAGGGGAAGTGTGAAGGGCAGAGGAGAGGAAGGGCAGCCTTCAACATGGACACGAAGTAAATATGAAACAGAATAGTGTTGGTGATCTTAACTAAGGCTTCTTGTTTATCTTCCTACCTGGAGCAATGTGGCTGTGTGTGGATTTAGCTCACAGACAGCCTGCAGCACAGTGCAAAGGTACAATACATAGATTATTTCACAGATCAGATTGTGTGTGCCCCCAGCAATCTGTGTCCCATGTAAAATAAACAAGAATTAAGCAGTGCTGCCAGATAGAGTAAGACATTGCTCAATCTGCAGTTGCAGTGGGAGGACAGAGAGACAATGCTGCATAATTCCCCCTCGTGTGTGTCACGGCTATCAACCTCTGTGCATGCTGACTGTTGCTCTAAGGTGGGTGCCAGCATGCCGTGTCCCTCTGGCTACATTGTGGGTGGATTGGTGTGTGCACATTTGGTGAAATCATATGTTTCCTTTGAAGTGTGTGTGTGTGTGTGTGTGTGTGTGTGTGTGTGTGTGTGTGTGTGTGTGTGTGTGTGTGTGTGTGTGTGTGTGTGTGTGTGTGTGTGTGTGTGTGTGTGTGTGTGTGTGTGTGTGTGTGTGTGTGTGTGTGTGTGTGAGATCATAACGTGTAGGCTGCAGCAGCTCTTTGATTTCCTTCAACAGGAGGGAAATATCCCATGGAGAGGAACTGTAGGCTTTTGGTGTCTTAGCATAGAGATCAGCTTTATTCAGCAACAAACGTTGAGAAATGGATGAAAAAAGTCGAGATGACTTTGAAAGCTGTAGTTCTTTTCAAGTAAAGACAACTTAATATGACACGCTGTGGGTGTTGTAAACAGAAGATTATGTTGTACACAGTTAACTATTCCTACAAGTTTATGTGGTCTTTGCAGGGGTGGATTTAGTGATTTGAGGGCCCTGGAAAAACCCTGACATGAGCCCTCCCTCGTGCCTTATTCTAACCCTTCCTCTGAAAAATATTATTGGTATTAAGGATGTTACAGATTTCCATAGAAGCAGTCATATTCCATGTGGTAAGCACAGCCCACTGCAGGGATGTCAGAGAACAATTCTCAAAAGAATATGGGTCTCCTGACTAAGAGGAGGACGCGCCTCTCCAGGGATGAGAGCTGTAGTTGGCGCCAAAAGGTACAATGGGACAAGCTTGGTGCTTCATGCACACTCCTGAGAACAGGGGCTACAGAAGGCTTTCTGTGCCTGTTTAGCGTTTGTGATAATTCCGGGTACTTTTGTTAATCCGGGAGTGACTACTATCCTAACCGATTTTGAAATAGTTTGAGCAGTTGTGAACAAAATGGAGACTGACGTGCAACAATTTTCTGCAGTGAGGAAAAAAAACAAAATCGGAAGGCTAAACGAGTCTGGGTGAGATTATGGTTGGGGAGACATGGTCAATGCAGGTTAAGTATTCTTCAGCCAGATCATCTGGGCCCAATATCGGTACAGACCAAGGTCCCAGATCAGATTAACCCCTCCTGTGTCAGGGATACATCTCCTGTAGTCTGAGCCTGGCTTTAGTGAAGCTAAACATGAACCAGCCGATATTGACACAAAGTTCTTGGAACAATGGTACCCATAAATCAGCCGACTCACCAACTGAGGTGGTTTTCACTAACACCAACTGGAACAGTTAAGCTGATTTCATCAACTTGACTTCGAGCCAAGTCCTGTCAATGCTAATGAAACAGAGCTAAATAGCTGTAGCTAGCTAACTCTGCGGGGCGAGGTTGTTCTCAGCGAGTTAAAGATTGTAACGATTGAGGGATGTCTGGATTGAGGGGGTGTGACATCCCATACCATATGTGTTGTACCGAATAAATCATTCCCTTCAGCCTCGGCTGTACTTTGTGTGCAGTGCTAATTATCAAACATTAGCATGCTATCGCTAAACTAAGATGGTGTACGTGCTAAACATTATACCTGCTTAGCATCAGCATGTTATCAGTCATTGTAAGCATGTTAGCATGCTGATGTTAGCATTTAGCTCAAAGCACATTTAGGCTACATTCTCCCAGAGCTGCTATCATGACTGTAGACTCTCTGTCTTGTTGTCTTGGAATGCGCATTGTGATACATTTGTTTTAGCCTTTTTATAGCGTTTTACGTTGAGACTCAAACATCAGAATTTCAGGGTCCTTACCAACAAGAGTGCTTAGGTGTGTAGCAGTGCGCATTCGCGAACTGCAGTAGCCAGTCTAGTCTAGTCCATTCATTTGTAGATGAGTGTTGGATGATAAAAAAAAAAGCGCTTTGCTTGCATGTATAAGGCGATAAGTTATGTTGTTGAGTATATAAATATCCATGAGAATAGGAACATAATTTTTTGTGTTTTATATCCAAACATGTTAGTATTACTTTAGCCATTAGGAGCCCTCTTAGTTGAGCTATCCAGGCAGATGCCTCTCTTGTCTATGGTAATGTTTGCCCTGCTTTGTTTGTCTTAGCATGCAACTTTAGAAAGGAGGGATCAGAGTTCATTGCAGATGTCAGCTAAGTGCTGAAATAGTTTGACCAAGGTCTTTGCTGAGTGACAGAGTATTTCTCACATACGTTTGCTCAACCATGCAGCAGATGTCTGATTACATTTGCTTTAATCAGCTATTGTTGTCGTATATTTTACGCAGTCAGCTTTGTTTATAACTTGTAACTTGATTGAGTTGAATAAAATCTAGAGAACAACTGAGCGTGAGTCTGGAAGGTCAGACACAGAAAAGTGAGACCGGACTATAGGGCTCCTTTGTTGAACTACAGTTCACTGACTCGCTCAGGCAGCACACACTGCCACTAAAGTAATGATAAATGGATGTTCATCACTTTTACTGCTGGTGTTTGTACTTGAATAAATATATTAGGTATTTATGTCCTATGGCAATTACTGTTATTGATATATTATTGACTAATGTTGATTTTCACTTGGTATTTCAGCTTGATTGGAAGGCAGTGTGGTTTTAATCTAGAAGGAATGCTAGACCACGGCTGTGTTGTATAGCAATGCTATATAAATGATTAGCTCCGTCAGCATTAATTTTCTGCAACATTGTGTATTGATTTTCAATTTGGAGATCAATTGAAATAAACAAAACAGGTTTTGTGTGATAAATAATGTCATAACCAATTCTGTAATGCCAAGTTCTCCCAGCTGTTGTCGTGCAATCAGAGAGTTCTGCTGAATCCAAAAAGAAGACAGAGCAGTGGGGGCAAAAAGATTAGGAGGCTTGTGAGTTCTGGGCCAGCATGTGAGATTCACCCCATTCCTGCGAAGGTCAGCTTCTTCTGACCAAAGCAAAGCCATCCCTGTTTTAGGAAACTAAAGGCCTTCACACACTCGGGGTAATTTCTTGGCGCGATTAATTTGAACTTCAATATATTTTTTAGACCTGTTGTTTTTGTCATGAGTACTCCACCATCAACCTGACGTTGTACATCACGGGTTGATATAATCATTAACAGAAGTCTACTTTGCTGGAAATATAGGGCATTTCTGCCTCCCTCAGTGCAGTGCTGTTAAATTCCTCCTATAAATTACACTGATTTTATGAGATCATTTCATAGTGTTGAATTCATTTGTTCTACACACATAAGTAAACCCTCATTATATTTTAAATTGGTTCTCTTATTGGACCAGGCTCAATTTGCTACAGTATGGCTGGCATGTCACAGCAGAGGAGGCGCGAGCAAGAAATGCAACTGTGGCAACATTAAAATAATGGCCTGCCTGAGGTGATGCAGAGCGATGCAGTGGACATGGTGATCCAAGCATCAGTTATGACACCAGCACTTTAACACACTGCCATACCATGTTAAGTGTGCAAGCTCTTGCACCGCACACACAAACAAGTCTGTTCTTTAGCAGCTGAGACGGCAGTTTTTGTCAATTTGAAAAGACTGACCAAATTAACAGTTATTATTATATTTATATATTATAAAAGCACCTTAGATGACCTTATAGAACAGTGAAATTAGCTTACAACCTAATGTAAGATTTTTTTTATTGCTAGATTACCTCCCTCACATTTCATTTTCACTGTTGTGTTTTCATAATTAACAATTCATGTGTGTGAAATAGTGTATGCATGGTTTTTTGTACTTATACATCCATCATTATTTGGCCCTTTTAGAATAACTGATCACTAGCTTTTCCAATCCCGCAGCTTCTCTCCAGCTCTGCACTGACTGCAGGATTTGAGACACGTTCAAGATAATACATCATTTTTATTTCTAGCAAAACCGAGAGAGAGCATCAGAGCATCAAAGCATGTAGACTGAGGAACGCTTTGAGAAAGTTTGAGTGTGCACAGGGGAGCGAATAAAAATGAAGAGAGCGAGAAATGTACTCAGTGTGCAACAGTGAGCAACATCATAATTCACTGCTGTTTGAGTAGAAGGCGAGGGTTAAATACTGAAGGCTGTACAGGGCAGCGTTCACCCTGCTGGGAAGCACGGACATCCCTTCTTTCTAATTAACAAGTACTTGATGGAGCCGTTCAGACAAACAAGGCAACGGAGCACACAGCAACCATCTGCAGCAGCCTCGTCTGCCGAGGCTTTGATGCTGATTTGAGCCAATGATGAAGTAAGTCACACTGACATCAGGCCTTTGAAGGAATCAGACACACACGATGGCCCACAATCTGTGCCGCAAGATGACAATTCTACACAAATAAACCCATCTGACAGCAGAGGAGGACCTCTAAGCACAAAATAAAAAAGAGAATATCCACATGACAGAGTGCACTCGTACCTGCATGAGAAGGATGTGATGTAACGGGATGTAAATGTACAGATAAATGTTTGCAGACTCATAAACACAGGATGATGAGGAGAGGATATGTGGCCTCACTAGAATGCAGTTAAGCTTTAATTAGTGTGCGTGTGCGTGTGCGTGCGTGCGTGCGAGCCAGCCAGCCAGCCAGCCACAGGGAAGTCCCTGACACAGAGCACATTGATCTGAGTCAACCCCCCCTCCAAGGCGCTCTGGTATCAGCTGAGAGGAGGCTGCCAGAGCTGGCTGCCACCCAGTTTCCCCCTGCATCTGACAAAGGACATCTACTGTGGACATGATGCTAAAGCTCTGCCATTACTGCTCAACACTGATTCATTACTCACTCTTTAAAAAACGGTCATGTTGTTATTTTGTGGCAAACACAATATTCTCTGTATTTTGGTGGCGTAAGATGAGATCCATCCCTGTGTGTTTCTGACTTAATCTCTGGGTTCTTCAGGTTTTCACATACAAGGATTTTGCTTTGTGTAATGGTGCAAACATAAACACAGTAGGAGAAATTAAAAATAAGAGCAAATACAGAAATATTACTAAAAAGGAAACTTCTATAAAATACAAAAAAAAATTGTGTACAAGAAATATAAATATAGAAAAAAGAATGTACAGAATGTAATAAAATATGTACAGTATATCTTAATTAAAAGTGGAGGAGCTGTGCAATAGTGGTAGTAGCAGAAATGTGCAAAATAGTCAGGGCAAGTTTGCAACCAATCACCTCCCCAGAGAGAATGATAGGGGGGCGTGGTTATGGTGCCGGCCGCTGGTGGAGAAGTGGTAGTGTCTCAACCGGGATCAGACAGGTTAATGTAACGTGTAGAGGGGGGGAGGGAGAGACAGTGTCAGTGGGGGTCTCTGGCCTTGTTGATGAGGCCAACTGCACAGGGGAAGAAACTGTCGATTGTTGCGTTCTTTTAGATGTGACACCTCAAATTTAATTGTTCATGTATTTAAAAACCCTTTTGTTAAAGGTTATAAATACTATATTCAGAGCATTATTATAGAAACAACTACTTTCTGTGTACATCAGTAGAGATTGAAGTCACTCACGCTCTGTGTGCGTTGCTGAGCTTCTCTGTACATTGTTCACAAAGCCAGGCCGGCCTTGCGTGCAGATAAGTGCATGTGAGTCCCTGCGTGTGTGTCCCACTGGCTAGCTAATGGCGGCTGCTCTGCGCTGTGCACACACATCCCCATCAACGGCGACTTCCTCCTTTGCTCCAGTCATAACTACTACGGCCACTAGAGCAGGGGTCGGGAACCTTTTTGGCTGGGAGAGCCATAAAAGCCAAATATTTCTTTATGTATTTCCCAGAGAGCCATATATTTAATAAATTTGAACGCGACTTTATGTATGCATTTTCTTAAAAATAACACGTCTCCCAGTACTAATAGAGGTATCAGTGTTGCATTGAACAGATGCTCTTTTATTAAATAAACTAAACGCTTACGTTATTCATCTCATTTATGTGCACGTTTCAGTGTTTACTGCACGGGTGTCAAACTCAAGGCAATTATGACCTATTTAACCTCTTATGTCTGTTGTTGTTGTTGGTGCTGTTTTTGTTGTCCTGCATTTTAGCGCCTTGAGATTGCTTTTAGCTTTGAAGGGCTTTTTTAGATTTTTTAGGCGCTTTACAAATACAATTTATTATTATTATTATATCCGGCCCGCAAGAAAATATCATATGTCTGTCATACCTGGCCCGCCGGTTTTGGTAATTAAATCAATGCATGGAACAACCACAGGAAAATACATTTGAGGAAGTATCTAAATGTGTCGAATGAAATGAAAGTTTTTGGAAAGCAAAGGGAAAGACACCACAGATCTCTGGGACGATGTGAGCTGGACTGTTTGTGCGACATAACGAAGCATCTCACTGTTAAACCTGCAGCTTCAGGGCCGTGTGATCACAGACATGTGTGATGCAGTGAGAGCTTTATAAGCCGAGCTGCCTGTGGGAGACTCTGATGCAGAAGGAAACTTTGGTCACTACGTGTTTCCAAACACTGACAAACATCTCCACCGCTGTGTTCCCGACAGCATTCTGCTGATCAACTGAGCGACTTTGCCGACTATTGCAGCTCAGATATTTAAATTGAACTGCTCAGCAATCCGTTTGCAGTTGACTTAAATATGTTCCATATCTTTTTGCACTTTATGTGTACCCTGTTCAATACATGTGGACTGTGTTTGGCCCTCGACGTAGTCCCAGTTTTTAATGTTGGCCCTCTCTGTGATTGAGTTTGACACCCCCGGTCTACTGCTTGCTTTGCGCAGTTTCTCCTCTGCTGTTTCGCTAAGGGCGGGGCTCCGCCCCCTACACACAAAAACACACACACACGTATGTAAGTGTGTGCGCTGTGCAGTCAGAGACAGAGCGGAGGAAAGGAGAGGGGAGAACTAAAAACAAATCCGCTGCTAAATGTTTTACTTTAAAATGACAATCATGTTAAAAAATGTGAGGTCAAAATTGTCTGCGAGCCATATCACGTCATCGAAAGAGCCATAGGTTCCCGACCCCTGCACTAGAGGTTTGTGTCGTCTTCCTATAATCATATTGGTGATCAACCATGTGAATAGATGATAATGGAACCTGCTGAACCTACTAGTAGGTGTAGCAGGCCTTTTCTAACTCATAACTATAAGGCTGAGAACTCCCATTCAATTGGCTGATAACATTCAAAGCGGGTAGATAAACCCACTTCACACTAGCAGACCAGAGTGTATCAGGTATGTTGGACTTACGGTCCCAGGTGGACAGAAACAAGCTTCCAATTTAATGCTGACTTTGACCGTGTCTGCTGGATGTGTACAAACTGTTTGTGTATCGATGAATCGTACACATGGGGAAAAGAACACACGAGAAAGAAGATCCCCAAACTTTGCAAAGAACTTCGTGCTTGTGTTGTCAAATAGTAACAGAACAAGTCCGTTTTTGCTTTTCAATATGATGAAACAGAATACAAGATTCCTGTCTTTCTCCTAACTGACATTTTTTTGTGATATTGCTACTCCTGAAGATGAGGTTTTTTTCCCGTTCTCGAGGAGAAGAGCAGATACTTCTGTGATAATTGTACCTTTTAAAAAAAACCCAGAAGCATACAGTGCCTGAGCGCTTGTGTACCACTGATGCTCAAACACTTCACACCCACTCTCGTCACTTCTCGCCAGAACAGTGAGTCGTGTGTTAAAAGGAAGTGACAGCTGTAAAAGGCCATTTTGAATCCCCTAGGAGAAGATAAGGTTGGAGAAGATAAGATGCCGCCCCTCCTGTAAGTAACACAGACTTTAAAATTCATGCATCTGCTTTTCTTTTGGATTGCACAAAATGCTTTTCCCACCCAACTAGAGAGAAGTCGTGACCAGGCACTAAAAAGGCCAGAGAGACATTTTAAATATCAAAATATGTGCCATTTATTTGACCTCCTTTGCAATTTAGAAGAACTTCCTAAAGCTCCCGGAGAGGAAGGCATATAATATTTTTTCCTTGATTCCAATTGTTAATGTGGACATCAAAAGCTGCCTGAGCAGCGCTGAGCTTGAAACGAGTTTCCCACCTAACTGCGTGTTGCAGTTCTCCCACTGTTGTGTTCTTCTGCTCTATGTGCACTTTCAACCGTGTGCATCAGAAGCCTTAGTAAACATTTTCACTTTGTACAAGCAAGCAGCTTCCAGTTGTCTTTTTATAGAAAAGTATGTGTGAAAAGATCAAAACCAATAGAGCGGTAGAGACGGCATGCCCTGTGAGTAGGTGAAGGATTTCTGCATCCGTTTTTGTAATGGTGAGGGGAGTTCTTTTTGAAGTTCATGGTTTAATAGTTGTTTATGAATGAGACATTGACAGTCACTACCTTGCTAATTTACAGAATATAAATTAAGTGCATGTCCTTCTGCTCCACTGTGCTTTACTGTATCATGGATGAAAGCAATAGCTGGTATGATATTACCAGGGCGCCACTTCACTTTCACTTACTTTTTTAACCATCTGTCAACTTTTAATGACAAAATTGTTTCCACCACATTAGTTGTATAAGTTCTAGAAGGAATACAACGCTATCAACTTCTGTCCTTCTGAATAGGGCCAGTACCCTAAAGTGATATGGATACCAATAGAGTACTTCATTTGATTCGATCACCATCATGTGAATGGTAGCGTTCAGTTTGACTTCACTCCGCTGCGATAGTGGGCCAATTATGTCGCATTAAATCGGGCGGTGATTGGCTGCGTACAAAACCATCTAGAATATTAAATAGATATTAGAGGAAATTCTGAAATGTTTAACTTCTGACAAAAACCAGAACGCAAACCTTTCTAAAGGAGTGTACGTTGAAGGTACATGGGATTCCTTGTTTTTATATTGTTTGGTATATGTTTTACACACTATTTTGAGTTTTTGAAAACACTGCTTACATATCTTATTCGTTCCCGCAGAGGCTGCAGCTCTAAATGTGCGTTGAGTCCATGAGGCAAAGGGAGGCTTCCTGTAGTTTTGACCGTGGTGATTCCTCCCGGGTCATAAACCTCCAAGGTATTCAATCTACATCTCTGCCTTTCTTCATTTTTACCCTCCAAACTGTTTTTTATCCTTGCACTGTTAGTCGGTGCCCTTCTTGTCAACGGTTTGTCTCACTGTCGCTGTGCGTCCTGAGGGAATGATACGTATGGTCTCAAATGATTAACATCCATCATATAGGCCTGTTTCCACAGGGCTACCATGAGAATAATGGTGTCTGTGAAACACTGGCTTCACTGCCAACAAAACATCCACCACCCCTTTTCTGATCTCATTAACCTCCAGGCAACACTCCCACCACACTTAGTATTATACCCGTGTGTGTGTGTGTGTGTGTGTGTGTGTGTGTGTGTGTGTGTGTGTGTGGTCATGAGTAGATAGCAGTTCCCCCGGGGTTGTCAGTGACCTTGAGCTTCTTTCTCATATTCAACTCCCAGCAGTGCTCCTCCTTCATGAACAGTCACACTCTTCATTATTTCTCCTTCATATGTCCCAAAGACGCTCCCCACCTGTGGACTCTGTGGATGACAGATCTAATTTGTCTTGATCTTTGTGTTTCCTTTGATTTCTGCTGCGCTTTGTTCTGAATATGAAATGACTTTGTTTCTATGACAAAGTTCTGTCAGTGAGACTATAAATGAACACTACTTGTATTGTCACTAATGCAACCCATCCTCTTACTGTAACTCCGGCTCCTACTGTGTTCATCTGACTTCTACCTTTTTATATTCTCTCCCATATTTCTGTGTACACCTGAACATTACACCCATATGTAATCGTTGAACATGTCATTCCAAAACCATGGGCGTTAATCTGCTGCTATAAAAGCCTGCGCTCTTGGGGGAAGGCTTTCCTCCAGATTTTGGTGCGTGGCTGCAGGGATTTGTGGGATTTGCATGGTATTGTGATTGCACAGAGTCAGCCGTGACAACAAAATGCAGATCAGCAGCTAACTAGAAAGTCTAAACAACAGTGAAGTGCATATAGACGTTTACAAATATGAATGATTGATACTAAACGATGAATGCAAAATGAAAAATATGCAATTGTGGAATATAAAGGTATGAATGCAATTAGCTTTAATGTGTAGAATATGAACAATAAACCAGTAGTACATACTACATACAATGTAGTGCAAATACAGGGTAAACAAAAAGCTAGTGCTGTGACTTCTAAAGAGTTTACGGCATTTCTTGGATGAAGGAATCTAGCTGTCCTACACGGTAATGCCTAATCTGGAGGAAAACCTGTCGAATGGGGCAATGGCGCCTCGAACTGCAACTAACGATAAACCCTAACCCTTAATCAACCGCTGTGGGAAATTGTTTGCCAAAGGCTGGAATATAATGGACGTTCAGTTATACATGAAAGTCCTGCACACCAGTACAGTTAAAGTGTTACATATGGGTCAGAGTTCAATAACAGTTGGGTTAAATACATAGAAAACTAGATTTAGATTTTCTTTTCATTGGAACCAAGGCTTCTTGCCCAAACCATGACAAACGGCCTTTCGGCCTTATAATGTGTCTCTACTCAGTGTTTCCCCTAGGTTTACTGCTTTGGAGGGGCGCTCAGCGTGCGTGCGTGGCGCGGTTTCTATTTAGTTCTCCCCTCTCCTTTTCGTGTGTGTGTGTGTGTGTGTGTGTGTGTGTGTGTGTGTGAGCTGCGAAGCCCCGCCCTTTGTAAAACGGAGAGAATGTGAAAGCGCAAAGTAGACAGTACAAACTGAAACCTGCACATAAATTAGCTCAATAGCATAAGCGTTTAGTTTATTTAATAAAAGAGCACCTGTAAATGTGAAAAGTGAGTTGTGAATACAAAATATATTTATTTATAAAAACCACCTTGAATTTCAGGCAGGGCACTGGGCTCCGTTGACAGGGCGCAGACAATGGTAGGGGAAACACTGCCTACTATATCACATCCAAGTGAAACATCGAATAAACTGATACTACTATTCTTAATTATAAGCTTCATTAATGTAGTGCAGGGGTCGGGAACCTTTTTGGCTGGGAGAGCCATAAAAGCCAAATATTTTTAAATGTATTTCCTTGAGAGCCATATATTTAATAAAATTGAGTTTTAAGTACATCACGTCTCCGAGTACTAAAAGCGCTATCAGTGTTTCCCCTACCATTGTCTGTGCCTCCCCCCAACGGAACCCTGCCCCTCCCCCCCTGAGTTGTTTTTATTTATATTCACAACTCACTTTTCACATTGAACAGGTGCTCTTTTATTAAATAAACTAAACACTTATGTTATTTATCTAAGTTATGAGCACGTTTCAGTGTCTACTGCACGGGTGTCAAACTCAAGGCCACAATTATATCCGGCCCGCGAGAAAATATCATAACTGGCCCGCCGGTTTTGGTAATTAAATCAATGCATGGCACAGCCACGGGAAAAGACATATTTGAGGGAGTATCTAAATGTGTCCGAAATGAAACGGCCCCAGGACAAACTGGCGGGACTGACGACCGATGGAGTGCCTTAGATGCGCTGTGAAAGAGCGGATTAGTTGGATGAAGGAGAAGAAGCAGCTGATGGTGTATCACTGCATCATACACCAGGAAGTGCTCTGGAAATGGAACATATAATAAGCACCGGACATGTATGATGCAGTGCAAAATGTAACTGCTCAGCAACCCGTTTGCAGTTGATGTGGAAACGGCACATGTGAACTTCCAAATGGAGCTGATTGACCTCCAGTGTAATGACACACTCAAGGCAAAGTATGACTCTGTGGGTGTTGCACAGTTTCCAACCTTCATGCCGCTCAAATGCTTTGCATGTTTAGAAGCACATACCTGTGAGAGCAGCTTTTCTCTGTGATGAAGATGAACACAAACCCACACAGGAGTCTCACTGATGCACTGAGGGTTTCCACAGAACTCCAAACATTAAACTGGCAGCTAAGAAAAGACTCCAAACATCTGGCTCTGACATATGTGCATACTCGGAGAATGTAGCCTACCTAAATGTGTTCCATATATTTTTGCACTTTATCCAATATGTCTATCCTGTTCAATAAATGTGGACCGTGTTTGGCCCTCGACGTAGTCCCAGGTTTTAATTTTGGCCCTCTCTGTGATTGAGTTTGACTCCTCTGGTCTACTGCTTGCTTTGCGCAGTTTCTCCTCTGTTCTGTTTCGCGAAGAACACACACACACACACACACACACACACACACACACACACACACACACACAGAGAGGGGGGGGGGGCACACACTTAGTCAGAGACAGCGGCGGAGAGGGGAGAACTAAAGAAAAATCCGCTGCTAAATATTTTACTTTAAAATGACACAGTATAATTATTTATTACTTGTTAATCATGTTAAAAAATGTCAGCTCAAAATTGTCTGCGTCATCGAAAGAGCCATATATGGCTCCCGATCGGGATCCCGATCCCGGTGTACTTTAAAGCGAGACTAGCATGGCATTTACGGTTAGGCCTAAACCTCACCCTTAAAAACTGCATAACAATAACGTTGGCCAACATTAGCCACAACGCGCTACTGCTCATATCCAGTATGACAGGTCATAACCCTGCTACCAAGTAAAGCTTCTAATGACCCATTTTGAATAATAACCAGGACATTTTAAAGGTGCAATGTGAGTAGCACCAGTCTGACCTAAGTGCAACGTGAGAGACTACACCAAGGGCTTGCATACATCCATGGTACGTGTTGGCGGTTTGATTGTTTGTTTATGGGGTTGAATACGGATATACGGACCGTACAGCCCCCGGGTGGTGGCACAAACACACCAATGGACTACATAAACTATAGGCCAAAGTGAAACTATCAATAACAATATGGTTTAGTTATTGATAACGTGTCTATCATGATGCAAATCGTTTGAATGCCTACAGTGTTATTTCTACTTTGAGAAAGCTACATGGTATCAACAAAAGCCTACATTGCATTACATCAATGATTCCTAACTTCCTAACCTCCAAAGCTGTCACAACATCAAGAGGAGGTTCTGTACTGGGATGATTAATGGGAAAGGATCTGAAAGAGGTTCTGCCACACCAGATTATGTTTATTTGTAGCTGTAATCGGTGCTATATTCTTGCTGAATGCTGGATACAAAATACAAACCATATTAAACATATGACAAGGGGTCACATGTAGATATTGCATCATTTTAAAAGAACACAAGTCAAAGAGGTTAGGAACCCCAGCGCTGCACTGTCCCACCAGGGTCCAGTCCCCTGCAAAGAGGTCACAGCAATATATAATCCATATTATCCCGTCCTCTTTCTGAAAGTTATCATGCCGGCTCAGGAAAGAGCACACCAGGACTTCTACACAACACACCAGAACTCCATCACCTAATTTTTTAGATACGAAATAGAGATCTGATGGTAACGCTTTGGAGTTGGGCGGTGCATTGACTCATCAGGCAGCACTCTGGGGGCCTGAAGCAGATATTCCCTTATCTCGGGTGAACTAATAAACAGTCATTAACGGTAAATTATTATACATCTCAAAGGGTTTTAAGCCTACTGACTTCAAAGAGATGGAGGCTTTGATGTAATGCAGGAAGTCTACAGTCTGTCACAGGATTACAATCCAGGAGCATTACTTTTATATTAAGCTTCTGCGGATCCTAATGTCTGTAGAGGAAATTAAATTGAAGAGATAACAACTTGGTCAAAAAATTGTTTTCTAGCATTCACAGTATGATCAGCATTTTGTTCTTTCTTTTACTTGTTTCTCTTTTTCATTTCCCTTTTACTTTTGTTTCACCAGTGCCCGAGGTATGAAAACATGATTTTAACAGGTGGAGCTAAAGTACACTTTACTGCCCGGATGGCATGAAGAAAGTTTAGAGTGCAAGATAAATGTGTGAGGAATGCGAGCTATATGTATCCACAGCTGTCTCCCTCCCACTCTGTCTGTCTATACTGAGACTGTGGGAGCCTGGTCTTGGCAAGAGCTCAGATATTTAATCTGTGAGTCGGGGTGTGAAGTAATCAATATCTATGTAGTTCAATAGAGTCTCTTTATCACTCCTCTTTGTTTCACTGAGTGCTGCTCCATCAATCAATAATTCTTTGAATTTGCCTCCTCATTATTATGGAGGGACGACCAGCTCTGAGATATTGAATGGTGGCAAAGTTTGTGCTCCGTCACCTTTTTCCTTTCAGTGAACTCTGTCAGGGTTTATTACTTAATCAGCTGGAGAAAAACAAGTTTCTCATCTCTGTGTGGCCGTAAATTCATACGTACATCCGTCTCATTCTCGGGAATGCAAAATCTCAAGAAGTTACAATGCATTCCTGTACACACGACATCTATTGCACGTCTGTCCGTCCTGGGAGAGGGATCCCTCCTCAGTCTCTCCCTGAGGTTTCTTCCATTTCCCCCTTTAATTGTGGGGTTTCTTTTAGGAAGTGTTTCCTTGTGCGATGCGAGGGTCTAAGGACAGAGGGTGTCGTAACCTGTACAGTCTGTAAAGCCCACTGAGACAAATGTATAATTTGTGATATTGGGCTATATAAATACATTTGATTTGATTTGATTCATTGATTTGCACATGACAACAGTCTTTAATGTAATATCTGCAAACTTTGTGTTACCATGTTTTTATTTTTACATGTGTGAGTATGCGCATCATTCTACATTGACAACTTCATCAATGTTATTGCATTTTGTATTTTTCTTAGAATAGGTCTGTATTCAGTAAGTCAGGGGATCATCAAAGGCATCAGGATTCCTCCTCTGCGGGACATTAAGATTCCATGATAATCCAGTAGTTAGTGAGATATTTCAGTCTGGACCAAAGTGGCAGACCAACCAACTGAACAACCAATAGACCCCAGAGCCACACCCCGAGCGTGGCTAAAAATATATAATAACCCCAGCCGTAGGACACTGTCACACATGCCTGAATAACTCCACGCGAGAATCTTGAAATGCCTATTAACTGTTGAATTGGATGTCTATGTTTCTCTCATCAACATTCAGCTGCTTGTTGAGAATAGTGTGACATATTACAGACAGTAGACCGAAGCTTAATGCAACAATTATTATTAATTCATCATTAATCCCACTGATAGCTGCATCCTTCACAGACAGCGTGCTGGCATGACAACATCTTTAACTACTTAATTTTACCAGTACAAGTATCCCTGTTTGGTGGATGTTGATAATTGTTGTATTGCTTCCTCGTGTTTTCTTAAAAGTCTCTACTTAACAACTTAATATTTTATTTCTTTTAAAGCCCGGCATGGATGAGGCCGAGAAGTACCAACAAAGGCTGCAAGCCATAGCGGTGAGAATGTCTTTCTTTGTATTAATAACAACGGATTTAATTGATATAGCGCTTTTCTTGGTATACAAAGATGCTTTGTGTCTTTTTACTTTTGCCCTTTTACTGTCCACTTCAGTGTGCCCTAAACCGGCTTGAACTTTCATTTTATGTCAAAATGATCGTACCAGCACCATAAGACAGCATCATTGTCTTATGTCCCTTCAGTGGAATGGTCTCACTTGATCTGCACTGCCTGAAGTGAGCGAGCAAAGAACGTTAACTTTCTGGCCAATAATCAGTGATCTGTGAAATGAAAGGTTCGAGGGCCTGAGTGGAGCCTGCTTGACCTCTCGAATGTAAACTCTAAAACACAAGTGACACACTTCACCAGAGACAGCGAGGGCCTTAGGTGAGCCTCAGCATGTTTACAGCTTACATTGACGGTACAGAAACAGAGTCATGTGTACAATGTGCTGCGTCACTAAACTATTTCTCTCGGCATCTCCGCGCGCCAGCTGTTTCTCTGCGCTTTAATCTGTCGGTTACGTCGCCTAAAAATATCCCCCCTCTCTCTCCGTCTTTCTCAGAGCTCTGCTTTCATACAGAAGAAGTGCTTGTCTTCAGGGATCATGACTGCAAAGGGGTGGTACTGAAGAATTATACTAAGTCGGGTGTAACCCACCACCATAAGTACAGCGCTTTTGGATCAAGTTCTGACTTTTGTTAGTAGAAGAAAAACAGCCGTTGCAGTTGTTTTCTTTTTTGGAATAATTCAAGTTTTCTTTGCTGTTTAGAGATAATTTACAGGAAGCTTCCTTATAAGTGAGGGGTAAGTAGTGATAACCTGAAGTAGTGAGAACTGTCTTTTGTGTGTGCGTTAGATTACAGGAAGGACTTCCAAGCAATGTAAATGTAAAGGCAGCTTAGAAAGTCTGCTTTCAACAGTTATTACATTTTCTGTAGCTGCAGCAGGAAAGTGAGGGGCGTTGGGAGTGATTCTTGGTCAAAAAGTGGAAGTCTTGAAGTAGATACTGTAAAACAGAGATGCTGTCCCTCCTGCCTTATCAGCTGTGGTGTGTGATTTTCTTTCACAGTGGTGTCACTGTCTTAATAAACTCATTCATATCCACCTCATACGATTTCTATGAAAGCCCATTTCTGCCAATGTGATGAAAAAGATCCTTATTTTGAGAAAGTATCTCAAAATAATGATTTTGTATCTAAATATGACTTAGTATCTAAATATAATGATTTTGTATCTAAATATGACTTAGTATCTAAATATAATGTCTTAGTATCTAAATATAATGACTAAATATAATGACTTAGTATCTAAATATAATGTCTTAGTATCTAAATATAATGACTTAGTATCTAAATATAATGACTTAGTATCTAAATATAATGTCTTAGTATCTAAATATAATGACTTAGTATCTAAATATAATGACTTAGTATCTAAATATAATGTCTTAGTATCTAAATATAATGACTTAGTATCTAAATATAATGACTTAGTATCTAAATATAATGTCTTAGTATCTAAATATAATGACTAAATATAATGACTTAGTATCTAAATATAATGTCTTAGTATCTAAATATAATGACTAAATATAATGACTTAGTATCTAAATATAATGACTTAGTATCTAAATATAATGTCTTAGTATCTAAATATAATGACTTAGTATCTAAATATAATGACTTAGTATCTAAATATAATGTCTTAGTATCTAAATATAATGTCTTAGTATCTAAATATAATGACTTAGTATCTAAATATAATGACTTAGTATCTAAATATAATGACTTAGTATCTGAATATAATGACTTAGTATCTAAATATAATGTCTTAGTATCTAAATATAATGACTTAGTATCTAAATATAATGACTTAGTATAATGACTTAGTATCTAAATATAATGACTTAGTATCTAAATATAATGACTTAGTATCTAAATATAATGACTTAGTATCTAAATATAATGACTTAGTATCTAAATATAATGACTTAGTATAATGACTTAGTATCTAAATATAATGACTTAGTATCTAAATATAATGACTTAGTATAATGACTTAGTATCTAAATATAATGACTTAGTATCTAAATATAATGTCTTAGTATCTAAATATAATGACTTAGTATCTAAATATAATGACTTAGTATAATGACTTAGTATCTAAATATAATGACTTAGTATCTAAATATAATGTCTTAGTATCTAAATATAATGACTTAGTATCTAAATATAATGACTTAGTATCTAAATATAATGTCTTAGTATCTAAATATAATGACTTAGTATCTAAATATAATGACTTAGTATAATGACTTAGTATCTAAATATAATGACTTAGTATCTAAATATAATGACTTAGTATCTAAATATAATGACTTAGTATCTAAATATAATGACTTAGTATCTAAATATAATGACTTAGTATAATGACTTAGTATCTAAATATAATGACTTAGTATCTAAATATAATGACTTAGTATCTAAATAGTATCTAAATATAATGACTTAGTATCCCAACATAGTGATTTAGCATCTCAAAATTAATGCGGAAATGTTTTCAAACGATTGACTTAGTATCTCAAACATTGAGAACAATTCTCAAAATAATGACTTTGTATCTCTAAGCAATGTTCTCATTCTTTCAGAAAGTTTCTCATTATAATGACTTTCCATCACAAAGTTTTCATCTTGTGTTTTTCTTTGACTGGCAGTAATGGGCTTCCATAGATTCCAGAGTTTTCCCCTCTAATGCTGTAACTGCCTACTTATCACTGCTCTCTTTGATGACGCACCTCAACAACGGTGACAGGAAACCTCCAAAAGTCTTTTCTTTTCCTCACATTCCCACTTCAGGGATTAGACTTTTTCTTTTGTCACCAGGAGAGGCGTCGGCAGCAGGAAGAAGAGAAGAGGCTGACGAGGGAGACGGAAGAGGAGTGGTTGAAGACGGCCCAGGAAAAGGTGATTTAAGTGACGCTGTTTTAAGTTTTTCAATGAAGCAAAAACCTTCCCACTTGGTCCTCCAAACTATTTAAAGAAAAAGTTTGACATTTTGAGAATATGCTCTTACCAAGAGTTAGATGAGGCGATTGATACAACTCTCATGTTTGTACGATAAATAAAAACAACCAGCAGTCGGTTAGCTTTGCTAAGCATCAAGGCTGGAACAGTGGGCCTGTCTCTGGTAACAACACCTGCCTACCAGCACATGCTACCAGCTTGATATTTAGTACAAACATGAGAGTGGTATAAATCCATATAAGATAATATTATGCTGTGAAAACTGAGGGCTGGGATCTATATTTTCTTCCCATTGTTTTCCCACCAGCTGTGTCATGTTAAACATTCACCACTGCTGTGTCCCACCCTCATGTCCTGTCATATATTAAGACTTCTGCCAAGCTGAGCCGCTCTCTAGCCGACGCCTAGCTCAAGTGTTCTGGGTGGACTTCATTATGACTCATGTTGCATTTGATGTGCAGAAAGAACACTGATTGCCTGCACTGGAATCAGGGATCATGACCTAAAGGAGGAAATCAATTTAATTAAAATTCTGGCTGTTCCAGTGTTGAAAACAATATGTTGATGTTAAGTGGTGACGACAGAAAAGGAGAAAAAGGACATTATTTTGACATAGGTTGGGGATTGTTTACACGTCTCTCCTCCCTGCAGGGCATGCTCTTTTCAAAAATAAACAACAAATAACATCCTACTTTTACTCTGGACCCCAGTGCTGGATCAGGCACGCTGTAACAGCCTGCCACACAAACAGCGTGCAACACATTTCTGCTTTCTCCAAACACCCGTTGCCTCGGGGCAAGTGCATTGCTAGCGGCAGGGACAGACTATCCCCGCTGCAGTTGAATGACTTTAGCCTGAATGTACAACAACGGCGTCTTCATCTTTGTGTCGCATAAATGTGAGAGTTTGTCACTTCCTCTCACTCAAAGCAACTACAAGGACATTTCATTTTGTGGTGATTTTGGTGGCCCCTGTGGACAAGAGCGGTAGTGTTTCCATCGAACAAAGACTGCATTTCCCATGAGCACCACTGCCTTGTTCTGTAAAGACATTGATCTGTCTGTGAAAAAAGAAGCAACTTATTTTTAATACTATTTTCACAGCTGTTTGCAGAATGAATAGCGACACAAACTATGGTTAATTACCAGGTGCATGTTCGGTGTCATGCTCGTAATCACAGAAAGTGTTGCGGTTCTTGCTTTCCTCGACTTATTAAGCTTTCGTTAGCTACATTTACGCCAGAGTGGCTTTGTTTTAGCCACAAACGTAGATGTATATATTGATGTTAAATCACGTCTTGCAATTTATTCAACATAAATAAAATAGACATATTTTGAATCAAATCCAGATTCCTTTTAACTGGCCAGTCTGTGTGCTGTAAAGCGCTTTGTCTGATTTTGCAGGACATTAAGAACAAGAATATATAACAGCCATTCTTCTCACTGATTGTCTTGTTTGCGTATGTAGGTCATATAGAGGCATCAGAGTTCAATTGAGATGAGTTAAAAACTCCACAGCAGCTACTGTCTCTATGTTTTGTCCTGGTTTCACCCCCAGGAGCGGGGCCCATATACCAAGATACATGCCATAAATCCGTGTGGAGAGTTGGATCAATCAAGAGTTTGGGGCTTCTAGTGTTAGTGTAAAGAAGAGGCATGGTCAGGTTTCAGGTTGTCACTCCTACTCACGCCTACTGCTATAGCCAGGCATGAGTGACAGATTGTGTCTTAACTCCAGGAGCAGGAAGTCTGGCTGGGGGCCGCGGCACAGAGCTGTGACACCTTTTCACTGTCACTCTCAGACATCAGCAGTCTGCTGGTCTTACTCATCTTCGGCAAGATCCAAAATGGCATCCCCACAGGCCTGGTTTGGCCTGTAGAGGAGCCAAAATGGCAGAGGAGCGCTGCCAGGCAGCTAGCTGTGTGTCTTCTTGATCCCCCCCCCCGAATGATCTCTTCTGGTCTGTGTGTCAACACAGGCAGAAGGCCTGGTGTGCAATACATTTGTTTTGGGCATGTCTCTATTTTCTGTTTTGGAATATGGTGTAATAGAATTGACGCTAACAGCAATTGTACAATTATAGCTTAGCAACCATAACGAGGCCTAGCGAGTATGTGTCTCCTGTTAGCTTCAGCCTCTGTCTTTTAGCATGATATTAAGTATCTAGCCATCATGTACATGGTTAATATCCATTTACAGGGTTTTACTTTTAGAACGAGTCAACCAACACATTAAAAATATTTATGGCATTTTCAACCAACTTGTAGAGCTAATGTTAGCTTGATAAGTTAGCAAGCCACAGTGGATCAAAACCAAGTGCTCGTGTCAGTTTTTAATTTAGATGGCAAAATTGACGGATAATGCTTAGTGTAGAAGATTTGGAAAATACCTAAAAAAAGACTAAAGTCTGACCCCCTCTCACAAGAAGACATAACCCCACCATCTTCTACCCATTTTTGAATGAAAAATGACTTACACGATAAGTATAGTTGCAGATTTATATTTCTGCCCATTGACTTATCGATTAGTCGACTACACTTTGCATCTCTTGCTTTATGACCACCTCACACCAAACAATGAAGATCATGGGAGCGCTCCACAACTCTAGCATAACTCATGATTTTATTCCGACATTGGAAATTTGTCTGGACAGCGAAATCGCTTGAAAAGTCGTTTGGTGTAAGGCCGGCATAAATTGAGGTGCCTGCTTTTGTCTACCTCTGACTAAAATAAGTGCTCATAGTTTAAAAAATACTAAGTATTTGGGGGGGGGGAAATCTGGCACCATTATCATTGTAAACTGTATACAGTATGTGTTGCCACGTGCACACAGTCAATTGAGCCAGCAATAGATCCTCTCAGGGTTTAATGATTAGTGTTGACCGCTCGGATAAAACACCAAACATTTACTTTTCTCACTGACTGTTAGTTTACACTTTTCTTTTGTCATATTCTCCTACAGAGGAAGTACTTGAGGGATCAGTGGCTCAGTGAAACACCTCCTGTCCTCGCGGCACTTGACAACTTAAGGCCCCATCGGCCACTGCGGGACGAAGCTGACAAGCACTCGACAGCGTAAGACACATTTTAACAGCTTAATTCAATCACGTTTTTACAATTTTAATGTTGAGACCTTCATGGTGGAGGGGGACTGGAACAACTGTGGTTTTAAACCGTTTTATTCTGCCCTCTGCTGGCACACAGATATGCAATTTCCATGTGTCCATTTCTAAAGATATGATGTGCCATGAAGCGGAGAGTACAGTATTTTCGTCACAGATACATTTCTATATTGACCGTGACGAGATCAAATAGGAGGCAGCCATGTGACAGTTGATGTGATGGATTAAAGCCATGGACACACACACACACACACACACACACACACACACACACACACACACACACACACACACACACATCCTACTCCCAATGTCTCCTTTTTTTCTTGCTCCACTGCATTGAATCATTTTATTTTATGAGCTTTAATGTGCATTTTTTTTGTGTTAACAAATATTCTGTCTGTGCAAAGAGAAACCAGAAGTCAAAAGACGCCTGAGGACGTGGAGGAGCAGACAGCTGATCCCAGAAAAGAGAAACAAGCCTCCCAAGAAGAAAACAAAGAATCTGTCAACTGCACAGCCAGAACACTCAGCCACTATCAGGTGAGAGATAGTCGGCAGATGCTTCCAATGTCCAGTTGTTTCTTGCAAAATTAAGTGACCCACAATAAATAGCCCCAAAATATTGTATGATTTAAGCTGCTGTGAAGGCAGTGTGTAAGTCCCCCTTTAGCTAATATCCTCCTCAAAGGCTGAGCTTTTCAAAATCTCAACTACTACATTGGTGAATGTGAATTAGGGGCAAAATGATCTCTTAGGTCAAAAGATGCAAATGATATTCAGTTTGGCCTCGCGCCACATCCCTGGCAGTCGAGTGTTAAATAAATAAATGTTACAGCAAACAGAAATAATCTGCTGGCCTGTACAGCTGGGATATGAGCACTTCGAATTATGTATCATGAATAAAAAATGGAGAACAGCGCTACCACATAATGAGTTATTGCTGCATGAGTAAATCAACTCAGAATTTCACTCTAAATTTGGTGAATAATGAAATAAATGTCCCGGTTGTTTTCATGAGTGTCATTTGCGTGTTTATTAAGACGTTTTGATATAATTTCAGCCTACATTTATCTTATATTGTAGTAAATGTTCCTTATTTACTGTACAGCCCAAATTTAGCTGGAACACAGGCGACTAACAGCAGGACAGAAGTGGCCGTTGGGCAGAGTAGTCTCAGTGCCACTCGACGTGACGGCACTAAGCTCGGTTCAACACTTCTCTGATGATGACTGTGAAATATTTATGGCAGGGCGCAAGTTGGGGAGGGCTCCGGAGAGGAGGCGAGACGCACGTTTAAAGTTGCAGACTCAGTGTCTGTTTTAAGTGTCGGACCACGGAGAGCACTTAAATTGTCTCCTTTCTTTTGCCCGCAGGCTGGCACTGACGAGGACTTGCAAGGTAAGAAGTTAGCTGGGCTGTAATGGTCGGAAGCTTACCATCAGCTTCTATCTCTTCTTTGTCACTCCCATGACTATGAATCTATTCTCTCTGACGGATTATAATTTGCCATAACTAAGTCTTTGCGTGAAGAATAGTAATATAAATCGGGTTGACAGAATGGAGCCGCGGCTGAGAAACAGCTCTACTTTAACTGTGACGACATCACTTACTAGCTGCCTGCATTCTGCTGTACGAGAACACCATGAGGGCAAAGGTTTAGCCCGACCCCTTTCAGCCAATCTCCACCGTGTGCTCAAAGTTAGAGAAGTTGGGAGTGAGCAGGATGTGAGAGTATAACAGAACTGACGTACGGCAGAAAACATTGAGAAAATTGCAACACAGTTGGATATTTCTGTAAGTAGAAGTGTAATAAATAATAATAATCTTTATTTGTATAGCACCTTTCATACAAGAATTGCAGCCCAAAGTGCTTCACAGCAGAAACATAACAATTAGTACAAGGACAGAATAAGATCATTTACAGTACAATAATCACAGTGTAGATGTAAATGAGTCTGAAGTACCATTATAAAAATAGCAGAATTAAAATAGTATAAAATAATATTGGAGATCATGCCTAGTTTCTGTATCTGTGCCGTACTTGAAACCACATTCATCACCATTCTTGTAAATGTTTTAAACTATCAGGGCCATATTTTGAAAGTATGAGATCAACAATGGGCCCCTGTGGCCCTTCAACTGGTTTACTCCCTTTGCTACCCATTATTTAAGTTTACAGTGTCAACCTCTTTATTGACCTTTTAACGTATAAAACACAGACGTCTCCGTGAGTCCAGATTCTTTTGGCAAAATCTTGGTTAAAGCCCGCTTCATAAACAAACCTCTGTTTGTTAAGTTTTATGAAACCTATCGGTTAAAGACAGTTTTTCTCCAATACATTCTTTAATCTTTCACTTTTCCACTAATTGTGTAAAGAACATGTAAACACATTTATCAGAGAAACTTCCTCTTTTTCCTGTGGTAAATTTGATGGTTCTATTTGATCTCAAGTTTTTCAAAAATACACACTCTGAAAATGTATCCTAGTTACCTTTACACATTCAATGTTAAACCAGTAATAATTCACCATTAAAAGGCTAAGATAAAGAGATATGAAATATCACCATTAAAAGGCTAAAGTAAAGAGATATGTTTTTAGCTTACTTTTGAAGATATTGCGTGAGCTTGCCTCCCTAATGTCTGCAGGTAAAGTAATTGCAAAAGGCTGCATCCCTGATTTTTCTTTCTTTAATTTTATTTAATTTAATAAACCAGTAGTGGATGATCGTAATGTTCTTGGATCCGTTTAGGACTAATTATGACTTTCTTCCCCCTAAACTTAGTATTACTAAATTTGCATTCATGCTAAAGTCATGTTAGCACATTCAACGTTTCAGCAAACTGATAGGGCTTTGTTTTACTCTTCAATGGGAGACACCGCAGGTGAATATGGTAAAAAGTATGTTGAATGTGCCAATGAGGCATTAGCTTATTTAATATGTGCTAATGTGCTAAATTTCCAGAAAAAAAATCTGGACTTTGGATAAAACCAGGTTCAAAATTCTTGTTTCATTTTGTTGGCATTTTAGAGTCAAAGGCTTTTGCAGAGGGAATTTTGGATAATTTCTCCATAAAACAGAAAGTATTGTCAACAGCTATTAAAAAATAAAAATTTGCCATGTTTTTAGGCTATGAATGAACAAACCCTTCTTTAAAAACCTTCAGAGTTTAGAGAGTGTGTTCTGCTTTCGACTGGCTTACTGATTTCTGCTGTAGCTGTTTCTATAGTGAATCATTTCAAGAGCTCTGATGCAAACTTATCTGATGATGCAGGTTATGAAGTTATTAACATTATTTTCCCCCTTCACAAACAAGCCTTTGCCAGCTTATTTTTTTATTTGCTGGACTAGAATCTAAATGTATCTTTTCACCCAACTATGTGATATAGTATATATGTTATTGACTACCTCTTCCTATGTGGATATGAAGTTAAAAGGCAAAATAATGGCATCGTAGCACTTCTTTGTTGCTGAAAGTCATGTGTACCTGTCAAACATTGATGCATATTTTCCCCCTTTTTCAACATACCAACGTTATGTTGAAAAAGGTTTTGTGTCGTTAGTGATTTAGGGCATCTGTTCTTTTCTATTGTACGGTTAAGTTTGTATTCCGTGGAACGTGTCATCGGTTTGCAGCTCCTGCACACGCAGTGTTATGTAATGCTGTACTAATGTAGGGGGTGCTGTCATCCAACACAGCTGGAAATTCTTCTGTTTGTTAATTACAATTTTCACCGCTTAATTGCATATATATATATATATATATATATATATATATATATATATATATATATATATATATATATATATATATATATATATATATATATATATATATATATATAGTGATTTATGAGATAAAATTTATGAGCATAAAATTCATTTACATTTTACTTTGAATCAAAAACACACAGTACAAAGTTTACGTTTTCTTTTCCAGTGAATAAAGAGGCTGAGGATCACTTCTCCATACAAATGGCACAAAGGATGTTTCATGAAAGTGGGCAAGAAGGCCGATCAGGTGAGGCACAGGAATAGACTTTGTTGTAACTTATCATGAACGCAGAGTGTGACGACAGGGCTGCAGCTAACACTGAAGATACCAACGTCATGGATTATGTATTTTCGGCTCAAAGTTTCGAGGTTTGAGTCTCCTAAATAATTCTTTAAGGTCCTCAAAAGTCTGACTACAACCCTTTGTGTCAATGTCACTAGCAGTGCTGGAACGAAACCAAAATGTTGGAAAAATGATAAATATATGACAAGATGAACAGGACTTTAGGCTACAGAATGTCATTTGCAGTAGTCTCTCTATTCTCCTCTTGTAAATGATGAGCCCTTTATTTAATGTCGCTGTGCCCTCAGGGTACGACTTAACGATGGGACGGAAGTAACGGCCTGAGAACAATGTTATATTTAGCCGGCCGGTTGTTATATTTTTATTGGTAAATTTGTTATGCCCGCTGGAGTATGGAGTACAAAGCTCGCTGTGTTTGGTTTATTGTGTGTCTATATGTTCTGTTGTGTTGGATCATATTAGTTACACAAAGCTCTGGCCCTGACCTGGCTTTAACCTTTGTGCATTTTAACTTTGTTAAACACACCCAAAAGAAATGACTTAAACTATTTTATCTTCATAATTCCCTTATATTACAGTCCTGGGAATGTTGGCAGTGCAGGTTGAGAGAGACCCTAAGACAGGCGCCACCATCGTAAGGTCAGTGGCCCCTGTGTCCGCACCGGCCGGCGGTCCGGCGGCTACCACCGTCTTCGACGATGGCAGGAAGAGCATCCAAGCTGTCGGTGGATCTGGGAGTCAACCCTCGACTGAAGAGCTCGGGCAGATCTTGAGATTTGTGGATGGGGTGGGGATGAAAGTGCTGCTGGATGAAGTCACGCCAAGCGAGGCAGAAACGAAGATAGCAAATGCAGATGCCAACAGAGCTCCGGAGGGAAAAGTCTTGTCTTTTTCTACCCCTCTCGCCACTTCAAAAGAGGAAAATACTCAGTCAAACAGCTCAAGAAGCTACAAAATTGATGCTGCCCTGGGGACGGAGGACTGTGCTGTTAGTATGGGAAACAAGGAGGATAAAAAAGAAGACGGAAGCATCATGGCGGTGCGAGACATCACCGGAGAAGTAGAAAACATGGAGGATCTTAGTTTGGAGGAAGGCCCAGTCACTCTTGTGTTCCTGGGATACACTGATGCTGACCAAGCTCAGAGCCAAGAGGACCATGAAGCCATGATCACTGTGGAGCGAGTGATCATCACGGAGGAAGGAGAAGAACACGTCTTAGGACCACAAACGCACGCTTCACCTCAGGTAGGGAAAGAGTCCCAAGTGTTTCAGGACATTCCCCTGGATGGAAATGGGGCAGGGGTCCAGAGAGAGGAGGGAGATAAGGAGCTACATAATTCATCTTCACCCAGTAAAGCAGAGGGAGGAGGAGGAGGAGGAGGAGGCACTCCCAAACGCAAGACCTGTCAGTGCTGCTCTGTCATGTGAGGAAATGATTGAAGAGAGCGACTCCCTCCTCAGCCTTAATCGTATCATTCGTAATACTCTTGGCTTCCATTAGACACTACATGCTGCACTGCTGCCTAAATGACTGATCTGAGAGAATAGACCACCACCTGGTGTAGTCTTACAACGGTTTTGGCTCTGAGCAGCCATGACTTCACATCACTTTGCCAAAGAAAGAGACATTTATCATGTCGTAGGTCTTTTTATAGCAGCTGTGGACTGACAACAGCTCTGAGGGACTTTTTAAAAATCCACTTCCTCCCTCTGGTGGACAAAGCTGAGAGTTTCAATATGGAGGACAAGCCGATATCTCAACTGTCTGTGCCTTTTTATTATCCGCCAAAAATATTCCATATGTTTAGAATAGTTTGCTCTAGGAATGGAAGAAGCAGAAGAAGAATATTTTACAGCTTTGGGCATCAGTGTTTCTAAAAGTAATCATGACGTGAATCATTGCGTCTGCTTTAATAATGTTCATTTGTAAATGAGTGACATTTGTAACAAACTTTTACATTTTCTACTGTACTACTTAGGGCTGTAGCTTCCACTAACAGCAGCATTATCCTCCTATGAAGTCCTGAGGATGAGTTTCTGTTCTACAATTTACACATTCATTTCACATTTTGAGTTTTTGTTCAAATATATTTTAAACTTTTTAGCTTTTTGGGAAATACGTCTTGGAATGAAAGAGAAAGTTAAACCTATTTCTCAGAGTCCAACTACTAGACCTTTTAAATTGAACAGGATTAGTTTGTTCTCCACCAGAATTATATTTTCTGGGTTTGTAGGAAAGGCTTTGAAGCCGCATTAAGGCAATAGTATAGGTAGATAGAATTTGCCAAAGAAATATAATTTAGCAGTTAAGTTACAAAGATGTTTGAAAATAACATTTTACAGACTTATTTTTGTGGCTGATCGAAACTTTTCATAGGAGTTGCATCGGAGGAGTTACATCCCCCTTTCTCTTCTCTTTTATACACGTCTGCTACAGCACAACTGAGTGTTTTATTATTTGTATCCAGTGATGGAATATCACAAAGTACATCTAAGTGCATGTCTATTTTATGCAACTTTATACTAACCCTAACCCGCTACATCTCAGAGGTAAATGTTGTTTTACTGCACTACATTTGTCTGACAGCTTTAGTTACTTTTCAGGTTACAATTTTGAATGAAAAACATGTATCGTTGAATGTTTGTGATAAAATGTTCTTTTTAAGCCAAATAAAGTCTTTAAAAAAACACTCTGGGATCGTCTCGCATCATCACAGAGCTGAAAACTCATGAAATATGACTTAGATGCATGGTTCTCACAGGACTGAGACAAAACTACAAACATGATGATCTTATAGAATATGATGCGTTTAGATTAAACTACCCAACAGGATATAAAGGAGTTAAAATGAGCACAACCCTACACATCTACAGCAGTAAGATACGACATACACATGCATGCAGCAGTATTATTGATCCAAAAACATATAATAGTAAAACACTGACGGGGAACATTTTACTACACAATGACTATACCATTTATTCATTACAGTGGATGTTTACTGGAATGATGATAAAACAGAAAATAATTAGTATGTACTTTGTGTTTAACTTCAAGACTTCATGACATGTAACTCTGAAATGTTGCACACTGCAACACTTAGTGAAATAATGCTGCTGCGAGTCCTTTCAACGTGCGTGCTGCTTCTCAAAGAAGGATTTTGGGTGCTCACGTGACACGCAGGACAGGAAGGTGCTAAGCAGATCAGCTGGATCATTCATATTTCCATTGAGCTTGGTACTATCACGCACAGGAGATGACAGCAGCGCTACAGTCAGGTGGGTTTCATCCTTCAACATTTCTACATTATGTGATGATATGAGTGAGTGTGAGGTGTTATCTGGTCATAGCAAAAAAAAAAATACAGTTATAGATCATGTCATGGTCATCAAAACTTAGTTTTCCTAAGAATAATACAGTTTGTACGTGGACGCCATCCTCACATCTGTGTCCAAATATTATATAATGGAATCATGAAAGTGCATGCACAATGTCACTAAAGTATTAGAATAGCATTTGAAGTAATCTACTAAAGCCTTCATAACAACCGCGTAGAAAAGGTTCCTTGAAAGGTTGATGGAATAAACAGGTTAAGCTCATTAAGGCGCATGAATATGTCCTGTTGCTGGAGCTTTATATACAGTGTGCCGCTGCTGGTAATAATCCTCAAATGCAGTGGCTGGCATTAAGCTCCTGAATACAGGTGTAAATATAGACTTGTATATCTAAACCAAGCAGCTCAGGGGGAGATAACAATGGGATAATATTTATAATAAGGAGAACACCTCTTGATAAAGTACTCACTGGCACAGCGTGGTGTATGCATGTTCTCTGTGATCATCAGTGTAAATGCACAATACATGTCCAGTTAAAGAGGAATGTTTGTTGCAGGGCTGATCACAGACCAGTAACGGGACAAGTCTCTGTGGCTCGTGGATAACAGGCAGTCACCCGATGAGTTAATGTCTGTTTTACCAAAGCATAATTCTCAACAGGCAAACTGGGGAGATGATCAGAGCCTCTTTGGCCGGCCAGGCTGGCAGATACTGTACATAGTGTGCATGCCAAAGCAGACAGAGCAAAGCCGATTACTCTTTCCCTTTGTCAGCAGAATTGGCTGTGCTAGTTCACAGTGGGGGAGAAAAAGTCACCACAACACAGAAGCTTTTTGCCCTGCTGAAAAAAACATCTTAATACGAGTGTCATGATCACTTCAGGCAGAAGAATTAAGAATGTGGATGATAAAACATGAAAGCCAAGAGAAAGATCTGCACACTTCAGATCTTTATAAAATAGATAAATTATAAGAAAGGCTGGATTACCAAAAGGGCAAAGCAGCCACAGGCCCGAGGGCTGCAGAATTCCAAGGGCAGCTCCAGGCCAACGGTGTCAACTGGTTTGTTTTAATGTAACGGAGAATGTGTTCGTGAATATGCACAATGAACACACAGCGGACATGATAAGGGCATTAAAGGTGCCCTGTGGAGGTTTCTTGTAAAATAACATTTCTGTTTACATTCAGTGTAACAACACTAACAAACAGTTAGTACCTGGCTGTTAATCACCTGTGCTCATCAGCTTTTCATTACCGTATTAACAGAAGATGATTGAACTAGTAACGACATAAAGGATTTTATTATCAACTCCAGTGATTCATGCGTCTCATATTTTACCTTAAAGGGGAATAGAGGAAAATAAAACCTGAAGTGCATTAAACCATGGAAACAAAAGCAAAGAAATCCAGCCCTGAAGGTTTGGTCTCTAAAGATGATGGTGGTCTGTGGATGAAGATGGACTCCAACCCTGTGGCAGACCACACAGAGAGCCCTTTGGTGACCTGTGGTGAGAAGCCCCACGAGGAAACAAAAGTCATCCCACCTGCCCCTGCAGTGATCAGTAGCTACTACGGTGTGATGGGTGATGAGGGCGTAGACAATGTCTTCATCCCACCTCCTCCACCCTACATGGCTCCTTCTTTGCCCGCAGAGGGCAGCACGGATACTACAGCAAATAATTCCAGTGTGACCCTTACAAATGAGGCAGCTGACGCCACAGAGGCTGAAGATAATCCCAGTGGCTTAGACTGGCACCACGGAGAGAAGCAGTTAATGGTAGCACAGACTGTTGAGGATGAAGTGATAGCAAGTATAGCGCAGACTTCTAAGGAGTCTCTGAACATTGTATCTCTGTCTAAAGACAAGGACTCCAAAGATCAAGACCAAACATTCATGGAGGATACATGTCATGATCCATCCGGAAGACACCATCAGGATAGCACAACAGAGGACGAAGAATTGGTTGAAGAACCTGAGGATATCGCAACTTTGAGGGAGGGGCAGGAAAAGTGGAGGGAAACTGAAGAGGAGAAAGAAAAATATCAAAAAGAGGTACCTTCAAGCATCGAGAAAAACTCTGAAAATGAGACACATTTTGACAAAGAGGGAGACGGACATAAATCAGAAGACATGTATGGTCTTTCTGAGACAGACTCAAAACTAACCACAGAAAATGTCGACTGTGACGATGTGGAGACAGATGCCTCGAAGCTGTCCTGTCTCCGTGTGAGTGATGACGATGTTGAGTCCTGCCAAAACATGATAGACGCAGCAACCTATCAGCCACAGGTACCAGACATCCCAACAGAAGTGTTCAATGTTGAAGAGCATGTTGACAACAGATCTTTGAACTATACCCTCACAAAGCATAACTGGGTGAGGACAGAGAGCAGCACGGGCGATATGCAAGTTTCCCCCATCTCTGAAGGCTTTGAAGAGATGGAGACAAAGGAAGAACAGGGAGATGGAAGCAAGAGAATAGCTACTGAAATCCAACAAGGAGAGCAACTGCTTCAACGTCTGCAACTGGTGCAGCTACGACAGGATGTATGTACACCACAGAGCCCTCATACCTCCCAGCAGGTTGTGGAAGAGAAGGATGGTGAGACAAAGTGCGTGCTTGGGAATGATGTAGATGATTTGAAAGCAAGAGAAGCCGATCTGTCAGGTGGAGATGAGACTGACGAGAATAGATTTCTCACTGTTGAGGAAGAAGGAGCAAAAATGAAGCTGATGGAGAACGAAAAGAATGAGAGTCAAGACATTACAACAAAAGAAAGGAAGTCTTCGTCCACAATGCTTTTAGAGTCAGAGGATCATGCGATTCCCAGAGACTCTAATGATGACCAAAGTGACAGCTGGGTACCTGGAGACACATCTCCATTTGATCCCATTGAAACATCTTCCACCCAAATTACATTTTCATCCTCCTGCCACCAATTCTCAGTCGCCGAGACCTCCACGGAGATCCACACAGGAGCCCAGGGGAAGCAGAACCTGCAGAGAGCCGGTGGCTTCTTCAATCTGGCAGATAATCCAGATGTGCTAGAGATCCCCTTTAAAACCAATATCTTGCTTGAGCCACTTGAGCCGACCAAGGATGGCCCAGACCAGCGCAGCGACTGGCAGTTCTCTGAGCAGAAGATGAAGAAGGAGATAAGTCAGGAGTTTCAAAGAGAGCTGGTGCTGGTCAACCAGGGGAAGATCCCGGGGGGGTACAGCAAAGGGGAAGTCCGCCAGTTAAAGGAGACAAAACTGCTGTTTGAGGCTTTCCAGCAGGATAACATGGAGGGTCCGACAAGGCATCAGAAACCTCCTACCTTTCTGATGAAAGGTCGCGTTTACCCTTCTGTGCTAGAGCGCACACGTAGCATGGAGATGTTGTCACTTAAAAGCTACCCTGTTTCCAGAGCACATTCCCTCAAACTGTATAAAGAAACTGAGAAAAGTCCTGAAATCTTAAAATCAATAAACCCAATTGGGGGTTCTCTAGACAAAACACGCTTGCGCCGCTACACAAAACAAGACAAGCAGACACGCCTGTACAGAAGCATGGAGGACATAGACACAGATGTCTCTATATCATCTGTTGGTGCTAGGAGTAAAACTCGGGATGTAAACGCGAAACAAGAATCTCCCATCCTTAAACAAAATCCTTTCTTCAAGTTACGTCCAGCCCTGGCTCTGCAGCCAGGAGTAGAGAAGGACATACGGGAGGCCAAAGAAAGAGAGGAGGAGCTGCACAAACAGAGATGCTCTCTGTATGGAGAGAACAGGCTGAGCAATGAAGATGGAGAAAAGTCACGACTCAAACCAATGTTCACACCAGGTTAGTCTGCATGGTCTCTGTCATGGGTTTAACATGAGTATCCGTGGTGGAATGTAACTAAATAAAACATTTATTTAAGTATTGCACTTGAATATAATTCTGATTTATTTAAATGTTTCCATTTTATGCCACTTTCTATTTATACTCCACTACAATTCAGAGATACTTTTATGTTAGGATTTTATGAATGCATGACTTTTGATTCTTTTTACATTGTTGTATTGCTCATTTTAAATCAGTAGTAGATCTAATGACTTGTTCCACCACTGATGATGAGTATTCTGTATGCGACTGCAATGCACCATAAAAGTCAATGTGTACATTAATTACCACAACTTCCAAGTTAAGAATATTTCAGTAAAACCCAATCTGATCATTTGGATAATTATTATTGACAATGTTATGAAAAACAAATGGAAAATATTAAAACATTTATAGATTATTTCCATCTGAAAATGTTAAGATGTAAATACTATGTCTAATAAGAGTCACTTAGATCTTTATTCATTGCGCATCCTGGCCTTCTGACACTCAGTCTGAGCACTTTAATGAATGCCTCTCTACATTAGCATCACATAGTGTTATCTAAGCAGTCTTATCGACAACTTAGTGTCAACCCTGTCACAAGCGGTTAAGGGTGAATCACTCTAGCAGCCGTCTGATCTGAGTCAGCAGATGCCAGTGGGCTGAGTGACAACATGAAGGCTACTTTCTGGTTCGGTTATAGTGTTGTGCAAATACAGATGACTTCAGACCGTTGATAGGTCTCGTTGAAAGTATGTAGAGTTTACATGCATTTTATTTTTTTACGTCTGCTGTGGCAGCCTAAATACACAGCAGGAGAGCTTGAGGGCCCGACAAAACAGTGCATCCAGCCAGGGCGTGTGTCATTATGTAGCACCATGTTAGTATTTTCAGCCACAGTGACTGGATAATGATGTGTGGGGTTGACTCAAGGTGAAGATGATGAAGCTACATGTGACAGCATCATAATATGTCTGGGGGTAAAACTGGGCTAAGCTGAAGGAAATTACTAATTCTTAAGGTCAAATAAGCCGTAGTGTGTTACCCTAACAAAACTGTAGGATAATGTATTACCCAAATACACTGTGACATCTTCAAAGACATTTCAGCACAGTTGTGTTTGTTTTATAACCTTCATAGAGTCAAATATACAGTGAATAATAAGGAGTTTTAAATAATTTCACATCAAAGCCTTCTTCATGTCAAACCCGTTTTAGCATGCTAAATGTAAACACCTAAAATAATTGAATTCCTGCTGCTATTGGCTGTTCACGATGCCCCACCTACTTAATGTTGCTTTTCCTGTCGAGCCCTCTTTCTGTTTCACAATGAAAACATGGAAAACTGAGGCAATTTCTGAAACTAAAGGTCCTTGAATTCAGACATGCGTTGACAAAGAATTTTGTTCAGGTTTTTGTAGTCGCTGACCTGCGATATTTCAGGCTAAAATGTTAACTGTCGTTAGCGGAGTTTATTAGCTAGCTAATTATGCTAAGGTTAGCTGAATAAGGCTTGAAAACGATGACTCCAGCTGACTTTTTACTGTTTTAAATTGACTAAAAATGAGAAACTGAGAAAATGGCTACATAATGTTACATGATATCATTCTAAAAAGCTTGCCAACTTAAGAAGTGATGCATTTACAACCATTCTTGTCGTCGCCATAGTTCTTATCACCAAGTGGGAGATATCGTTGGTGTCCAAAACTCTTGACATCTCCGACTCGTAATTGCAAGTTGGAGGCCAACATTAAGGGTTTTTCGGCTGCTGCAATAGCAGTTTTAAAGATATAGCGTAAATGGAGCAGACTGTAAGGCTACATCATTCTAACATAAGCCTGTTTAGCTGCTCATCTTACCTTGACAATCAAGAAGTTAAAGGCTGTTTTAGTTTACAAGGATTTAAGATAAGGACTAACCATTGTGTTTTGCTAACGTAATCCATCTCAGTGGATGAGTTTACCCCAGACTGCTGGAGTTTAAACTTTCCCAAATCCAATAGAGCAGGACAAATCAGTAAGCACTATTAAGCTAGTTAGCTGGATATGCTAACATTGTTGTTTACGTTAGAGCAGACAGACAAAAGAGGATTAGACTTTTACGAAGTCCTAAAAGGTTTAATGGAAAGATGCTGCCTGATGTCATAATATCCTGATCCTTTTTCTTTGTTTCTGGCTTTTAGATGTCAGTAAACCGTCCAGGGGGAAACTGGAACGGGTTTGGCCACCGCCCTCCAAGAAAGACCAGATAAAATCTGTGCAGACACAGGTGAAGTGCCAGGTCTAATTACTGTAAATAGCTTCTTTGTTGTGTTCCTCATCGTTCTTTAAGATCTGTTGCATGTGTTTGGTGTACAACGCTGGCAAGAACACAGAGTGCCATCATATTATATTGTCATTAATTGAGGGAAACACTACAGGATGAACCATCATCACAAAGCACTGATGAGTAGGCCTACTAAAGGTGAGGTTATATCAGGAGATTTCATTTCAAATATTTTTAATTGTGGCTTTCTGGATCATGGGGCATTGAACCTGAAAAAAGAAGACATTAGATAGGAAGTATTCCCAAATGCTTTTTGTTTTACAAATGCTTGGATTAGTATAAGTGGCTCTGAAATTGATCCCAATTTCCGAGGATCAAGAAAAAGGAGCTAATCTCCTACTCTAAATCCTGCTCCGTCTTATCTCCCAGCAGGAGCCAAAGGTTCAAAGAGCAGGAGGTCAGAAGGCTCCTCTGTGGCAACGCTGGGAATCCGGCCTGATCAACGGAAAGCCGTCAAAGGAAAATAACTGATATTGACCATCCTGATGTCTTCAACTCTACAAATAGCATATCAATGGTCTGTGATGCTAGAGCTGCATAAATCCAAGATTAATTAATCAATATAACCCAAATCCTGAAGGTCCCAGCTTGAATGCTTTCTGGCTCACTCTGCTTTGTATGTGTCAAATATGCTTATCTTTAAACACTAGTTTTATTCAGCACATAAATAAAGCAAAAGTATCTACATCAATCATTCTCTCCGTCCTTTCTACGTTTCTGAAAACAATACCTGTCCTTTAACTGTAGTCATAGATGGATTATTAATGGGATACCAAATGTCCATATACAGTTGGCAACAAATTGGCATACAATGTTGTAATGATGTTGTCATTTTGTACATTTCTTCCTCCACAGGTTCCCACTGTAAATTTCCGATTGATCCTTTGCTTTGGGTTTTGAATAAAAAAAGTACACTCAATAAGTGGATTCCATCTTTTCACAAATGTGTTCAATTTTAGTCTTCTTGCATATTTCCACAAATCAACACACTCCAACTATCTCAGATGCAGGTGCGTTGGAAAGTATCACTTGAGTTTTGAGAAAGGAAGATCCCGGACACTGCTGTTGCTCAGCATCACAACTTAGTGATGGAAGGTCCAGAAGGACTGAAACATTGATGTGATCAACACATTGTGATGTTGAGTAAGAGCAGTGTGTGGGATCTTCCTTTCTCGGGACTTTTAGGATTTTTTTATTCCATGAACATAATGATTATAAGTAGAAAACTAATGCTATACACTTTTAGAATTCATGATTTTGCACATCAAGTTCGTCTTACTCGCCACAAAAAGTACTACTCAGTAGCGATGCGCGGGTCGACACGCCCACCAATGGATTATTTCCTTCCTCAATTAAAAAAGAAGTCCATGCTAAATGAAGCCATCAGAAAAAGTCCAGGGAAACTTTTGTTGACCTGTGATCACATTTACTAGAGAGAGCTTGGTTTCTAATCTCCGCAGACAGAAGTGCACAGCTTAGCCCGTCTAAGTACCATCTGTCATGCCAAGGGACTCTGCCAAGGGAGGAAGGACTTTCACTCTGCCCGTCCTGGCTCAAATATCCCAGTGTTAATTGGCCACAGTTCTCACCAACCCACGAGCAGCAGGCTCAGCCAAGGCCTAGGTTTCTGCTGTTATGACAATTTGAACATCAGCATTTGGAGTAGGACATACTGTACATCTCCCAGTGTGTTCTCCTAGGAGACACCGGCCTCAGCCCGCCTAATGACAATACATTTCAGGGTGAGGCTCTCATAACCACCAATGCAATTTTGAGGTACTCATTGTTTACTCATTGTTTATGCTACTTTACGCTTCTGCTATAGAAAATCTATAGATATCTATAGATTTTACACAAAAAAAGCTTTAAACCAGTGGCCCCAAACCATTTAGGCTTGTGACCTCTTACAAAAGGTAGCATAACAGTTTGAGGCCCAAAGAAATAAAATCTTCCAGTATTTCACAAAAAAAGATTAGATTAAGTCAAAAAAACAAAGATAAATTCGCGTTTCAGAACTTTTCCAAATTTCCAACTGCATTAATCATCCCACAGTTCCTCATATTGATCTTGTAACCCTTTATACCACTGTATAACTGTAAATAGTTTAAACTAGCTCCACCTCGACCAGTTACAACTGTAAATTGCTGTCTACACATTGACACAACAGTACCTAATAATATCATAATAACTAGAAGGGCACTCGGAGAGCACAGGCACCAAGGCCGTTTACATAAGTGAAAAATAATGAGTGTATCTGCTCTGTGATTTGGATCCGCTCCAAATGTTATTAGGTTATTCCTTGGCCCATGCTACACCCTTCCACCAAGTTTCAGGGAAATCGGCCAAGTTTATTCTGTAATCCTTACAAACAAACAAGCCAACAAACTGAACAGAAAACATAACCTCCTTGGCTGAGCCAATAATATGTTACAGGGACCATATTCTGTGGAACAAGTATTTTTACTTTTGATATTTTAAGTGTATTTTGCTGGTGATACTTTGTATACTTTTACTTAAAGTATCATTTTGAATGCATGTCATTTAATAGAGCATTTTTACACTATTATTTATACTAGTATTTTTTTACTTTACTTGATCAAAGTTGAAGAATACTTCTTCAACCTCTGGTGGGTACATGGGAGAGTTTTGGTGAGTGTGATGGGTGGATGAGGTGGTACAGTGGAATAGTTTGGGGATGAGGTAGAAGAGAATATATGTTTCTATATGTACAGCATTATGTAATACAGTCTGTCAACATATGCGTATGTGATATATTTAAGCATCTAAATGTAGAGATAAAAAAATCGGTCTTCATGTAACATCTAAAGATTTCTATAAATACTTATTTTTATGTGCACACTAAACATATTAGTTAAAACATTTATTGATCTACTTTTTGTTTCATTTACCACATGAGGGCAGTATAGCCTCAATAATCAGGAGACAAGGCCAGACGACATGTGTTTTCACATAATTCTGGGCAATAAATTGCCTGTTTAATCAGAGTATGTGGGTCCAGCAAACACTACTGTAAACAGATTAGGATGTTACAATAAAATGACAAAAAAGAAATGACATATCATTTAACAGAATCGTAAACCTCAGATCCTTTGACCCAAACCTGTAACATAACTTTATTCAGACAAATATATTTAGGTTTGACCATAATCATGTTTAAGATTGCTAATACAATTCCAAGAAGTCAGTTCATAGGAAGGGTAAACATATGCTGAGAAAGTATAGCAGTTATGTAACCTTCGTAATTTCTCCAGCGATGACTCACTTACTTCACAGAACTAGAGTCAGCAGTAGCCTATTCCTTGTAAAAGATGAAGAATAATGTTGCCTAAGAACACATCTGCGTCATTTTCTGCAACAGCATGTGGGTGGTGTTTTCTTCAGATGTTTGGCTAACACTCTGAGTCATTCCTGTCATGTACACAGCACATTAGGGCTGTGTTGTTCTAAAAAAAACAAAAACAATCTCAGCTCCAGTGAAAACACAAATAACACGTCAGTGAAATAAATCTCACTGTAATGTTAACATTCTTTTAAGTGAAAGAGTAATACGGAGAAGATTTGAGGATGGATATTTTGTCATACGCAAGTTTCAAGCCAGAAAACAGTAAACGAAGGTCGACAGTTGAGGAAACAGTCATTCGAAAACAGAGATAACATATATGTGGTTTATAATACAGACACAGAGGGGCTAAATGAAGACAGTACACACCACTCAGTGCTGTTATTGTATTTCACCCTGCGCTGATGGCACAAATACCAAGAGCTTTGTGAGGGGGTGATGAGAGAGTAGACCAGTGACAGCTCTGACATCACCACTCCTTCAGTGATGTGAGATAGGGCTCGACTCGGCTCTGCACCAGCAGCAGCAACCTAACGCAGAGGACAGATGATGGATGACTCATTCTTTCCACCCACAAGACTTCCCATCGTCAGGATCCATCATCAAGGAACTCTCACTTGGCTCCAAGTTAAACTCTTCTTCATACTCCACACAGTAAAGTCTCACTCTAAGGCACGCTAAGGCTAAACATGCAGTTTGGATGCTACAGAAGAAAAGAAAAGATATGGCAGAGATTGCCAACCAGGAGAGAAATTAAGAAATTCACACATTGACGCAGCTATAACACCTGAACGGCACAGTGCATGTTTAGCAAGTGAACAGAGAGGTTGAAACAGTTATCTGTAAAATTATTTAGTTGTAATTGCTAAATGTAATGAATAAATGGTTAAACTAGTTTGCTAGAAGTAATGGATAAATAGTTAGCTAATGTTTAAGGAAATTGATAAATAGTTCAAATACAAAAGTAAAAATAATGGATAAATAACTGAAATAGTTCAAAGTAAAGTGGAATATTAGCACTGAAATAGTTAGCTTAAAGTATAGCATAAACAGTTGGATTAAGGATTGAAATAGTAACCTTACACTATAAATAGTTTCAATGGCAAATAGATTAAAATAGTTGAAATACTAAGCTAAAAGTAATGGATAAACAGTTACATAAAGTTACATGTCATTTAGATGACGCATTTGTCCAAAGCAACTAATAATAAGTGCAAACAGCCATAAGGATACAAACTCAGAACAGTAGGATGCGAGTATGCGACGGAAGATGTGAAGACTTTCTGCTGACTTGATATCAAAGGAGAGCTTGTTCCACTATTTTGGAGCCAGGATCACAAACAGGCAGACTTTTGTTGAGGGGTATCTGGGTCCCACTCGCAGTAGCGAGCTGATTGGCCGATGCCGAGCAAAGTGAGCGGGCTGGGATGTATGGTTTGAGCTTGGCCCGGATGTAGGAAAGGCCTGATCCATTCACAGCACAGAAGGCCAGTACCAGTGTCTTGAAGCAATTCAATCAGCCACTGATAACCAGTGAAGGGAGCGGAGGAGCGGTGTAGTGTGGAAGAGTTTGGGTAAGTTAAAGATCAGTCGGGCTGCTGCATTCTGGATGAGCTGTAGATGTCGGATGGCACATGTAAGCAATCCGCCCAGGGGGAGATGCAGTGGTCAAGGCATGAGATGAGAAGAACCTGGGCAAGAACATGCGTCACCTTCCGGGTCAGTACGGGACGTATCCTCCTGATGTTGTACAGAGTGTGTCTGCAGGAGCGGGTTGTTGCAGCGATGTTGGCACTGAAGGACAGTTGGTTGTACCGTGTCAAACCCAGATTCCTTGCAGCCCAAGTGGGAGAAACAACAAAGGTGCCACCTGGGTTTTGGACCAGGGGAAAGACAGAATCACTTGAGTGTCAGCTGCATAGCTAGGGGAAACCATGGGAGTGAATGACAGAGCCAAATGAATTGGTGTACAGAGAAAAGAGGAGGGAACCCAGGACGGTCCCTTGAGGAACCCCAATGGTGAGCTGACAGGGTTCTGACACAGATCCTCTCCAAGTTACCCTGTACGTGCGGTTATAGTTTGTTGAAAGTAATGGAAATGTATGTTAGGTCACTTATTTATCGCCGAATGAAGTAACTCAATGGTGATTGAGCCTATGGATCACTGATGAAAGCCCTTGCATTTGTAGTATTAAGAACTAGGTGTCTGCGGCGACATTCCCGAGGAAAATGACAAGCGACGATATCTGGGAAGTGAGATCTAAAAACACACCTGCAATTACCGCTTAACGCCATAAGTGAGATCTTCGAGATTGTAACTTAAAAAGAGTTTGATAAAAGCAATGGATAAATTGGTTGAAAGCTAAAAGCAATGGATAAACAGTTGGTAGCTTAAAGTAAGGGATAACGGTTTAAATAGTTAACTTGCGTTAAAAGTAATGGATAAATAGTTGAAATAAAAAGCTAAGATTAGGCCTAATGGTTATTGATAGGTCCGGTTTCTACTAGTCCCAAGAAGAATGAATGCACACTTGATTAAAAAGACCTAAACAAAGACAGTTTAATTGTATGAAAAAAACATTGTAACAATACACATTTTAATATAATTAACAGAATTAAACATCATCCCGTTTAAATTAAATTGTAATGAGTACATGTGGAACATGTCAGGTGGGTATTGATAAAGGGATACTTGAGTTCATCTGACAGATGTTTGGGAGTACATGAAAAATTATTTAAAAAACCCTGAGGGACATTATGTAAAGAGATATGCTGCTATAAGTGTTTACAGAAAGTGTAAATATTTCATCATATTGTCTTATTCCACAGAGGGACATGCTCCAAATGTTGGACTTTCCCAAGCTGCTTCTTGAATTACTGAAGTGAAATGAATGAATAAACATTGAGTAGCAGGAGCATGAGGTAAGAATAAGCAGACCTCAGATGGCCCTGCTTACCATTGTCCTCAACAAACCCTTGTATTCGCTTTCACTCCCCATCCTCCTCTCCCCTCCAGCGCTTTCTTTTCACACAATGAAAACTCAATTGTCTAATTCCATGATCCCACATTACAACAGTCAACAGTAATATAAAGAAGTCGTGCATGATAAGATGATGAGTGTGTTTGTCTAATGGCTTCAAAAAACGCTTTGTCTCCAATTGCCTTGGGTTTTAAAGCCTCGGGGTTAAACTGTTGTTCACTCTTACTTTCTGGAAAGCAGAATGTTTTTCTCTTATATGCGTCACATTCTCCTGCGTCTACGGGCGCGGCGCCTTTCCCTGCAGGTGGCTAATCTTGAGTTTCCGACCCCCGGCTAACTCGGTAAGCTAATAATGGATACAACAAAAAAAAGAAAAAAGAGAGTTTAATTCTGCGTGGACAGATGCATTTGATTTTGCTGCCAACGATGCTGGTTTACCTGTCTGCTTGATATGTGGCGAGAAATTAGCTAACAACAAAAAATGTAATGTCCAAAGACATTTCAAGAACAGACACACAGCATTTGCTGAAAAGTACCGAGCTGGAGATAAGCGAAGAAAAGCGAATTCTGAACTTCTGCTGAAAGCGGAGCAGAGCAAATATTCTTTCAAGAAATGGATGAAGTCTTCAAACTCAACTACTGCTGCTAGTTTTGTGGCCGCTCAGGAGATAGGACGGCGTGGAAAGCCGTTCACAGATGGAGAATGCATGAAAGAAGCATTCTTAAAAATATCAGAGCATCTATTTTCAGACTTCAAAAACAAAGATGAAATTGTTCAGAACATTTGAGATATGTCGCTCTCCGCAAAGACCGTCAAGGACAGGGCCATTAAAATGGCAACAAACATCAGCAAACAGCAAATTGAGGACATCAATTCAGCTGAAGCATATTCAATCGCCTGTGATGAGTCAAGGGATGTGAATGATGTTGAACAGACAGCGCTGTGATGCAGGTATGTGAACTCTGATGTGGTGCAGGAAGAAATCATTGAGTTGATCCCGCTAAAAGAGTTTGGTGTTGTCCTAATAACAATTACAAATAAGAATATAATCTCAACAGTTTCCTTTGTCTTTCTGTAATTTCATAAATGCAACAAATATAGTATAACTATATATACAACTTAAGCTGTGTTATGAAATATGTGTTGCGGCTGAAGACACATTTTAATTGGTGGAAGAGGTGGCAAAATGGCTCTTTTGATAGTAAAGGTTGCTGAACCTTGGTCTAAGTGAAATGGTTACAATCTGTTCTCCAAAGAATTTGATATTAATGCATATACAGTATATACTGTATATGAATACACCCTACAAACTCCGTTTCTCTAATGCGCTCCAAAGAAAGAGGTTCAAAGCAAACTGGGGTGGAATGTCCTCCTGACTGGGCCAGTTCAACCACAAGCTACTCTGTGATTTGTGCCTTTCCAAAAATAGCTGGTACTTAAACCAAAATCTGCTTCAATGATAATTGATGATTTTATTTTATTCAGTTAGTAATGAAGATAATTATTATTACCTCAGCCAAGGAGCTTATGTTTTCTGTTTGATGTTCATGTTTGTTTGTAAGGATTACGTAAGTACTACTGGACCAATTCCTATGAAGCTTGGTGGAAGGGTATAGCATGGACCAAGGAAGAACCCGTTACATTTCAGAGCAGATCCAAATCACGAGGTGGATACACAAATTATCTTTCACTTCCATTAACACGGAAATATACAGAATTTTCCCTTTTAGTTATTACATGTAATTAGTTTGCACTGCTGCTTTAATAATGATGGTGGCAGGGTGTGAGACACACATGGATCCTGTCAACACTGCCTGCTAACTCAATGTCTTCAATATATCAGTTGAAGTCCAAACACTGCCTGAATTATAGCTGCTAATAACTTAGAAGTATTTATGTAATAATTCAGGAAAATGTGAAGTTGCTATAGATGTTTAGGGTTAGGGTGGTCTTCATCGATCGCTCTGGGACAAAGCTTTTCACTGCAAAAACATTCTGATCTTTCACATTTTTCTTTGCCTTCCCTTGGCCGCTGGCCTGGGTGGTTGGCTTTGAACATCAGGGCATCAGTTCACTTTGGGTTAAGCTCTTTCAACTGTTCAAAGCCCCTTTTTGCATGGTTTGCCTCTCTTGTGGCTGCTGCTGAATTGCCTCCCATTCTATTTTCGGATTTAAAGGAAAGACTGTATTCTCGCTTAAGAAAATCCTTTCAATCCACTTTATGGAACACCCCTGGGATTAGGATGCAGTCTGCATTACATAAAAGTGAAGATCACATCCTCGGTGAATGTTAAACCAAAAAAGGAAGCCTCGAGAACGACAATAAGCACTCTCTGAGCTTTCAATGTGCTCGGGGCTGTGGTGGGAATTAGATAACAAAAATGCTTGAAATTTCAAGAGGCGTTGTCAACAGATTTGGCAGTCAGATACATACAAACTTTAGACAGCAGCCTATCATGTCCTTTCTTTGCCTTTGTGAAAGAGAATGAAACAAGCATAACCAATTACCAAGGTTTTGCTCTGAAAATCTAAAATAAATGAAAAGATTACGTGTTAAATGCGATCAAGTCTTTTTGCATCAAAGCATATAGAAAGTTACATAAACCTTTCTGTATTAGGATTAAGTTAAATCTAACTTAATTCTAAAATGTGAGGTCAGGAAAAGTGCACAGTGTATTATGGAAAGTTTTACCCATGGTTCCTCGGACTGACCTAACTTTCACATCATCAGCATAAATTAGACAGCATTTGCTTTCATTTTACATTTTGTTAAGGTTTCAGCATCGGGGCTGTGACCAAATTTAGACATAAATCCTTCTGTAGCATCATTAGAAATGATTGACAGTCCTGCGGGACTTATCTGCAGGATGGTCTCTATCATCTATGTTCTGCTGTGTTCTCCTGTTTTCAATGTGGATTTGAAAAGGAGATGCTGAAAGGTTCTTAGAGCAAAAAGGGATTTCTGGAAACCTGACCTTAATTGGTCATAGGAGCATGAGCCTCAACAAGACCCGCTTCATGTTATGAAATGAAAGGCTTGCCTCGTATTTTAATTTCTGCTCCTTCTTAAAAAGACCATGGCAGCACAATGTAGCAGCTGACAGAGAAAGAAGACATTTAAGAATAACATACGAAGGTTCATAGGTGAACTCCAAAAGTCTGAGACAAAAAACAAACATAAACGTACTACATACAAGAATAATAAACAGACTCACAAACATATCCAGGCATCCTCGGTGCAAGGTTACACATGTGCATCTCGAGGAAGCATAATTCCAGCTTTATTACTCATCATAAACTTTGACCAGTCTTAAACATTTGGCTCTTCATCACCTGGTTCTTTGCTGTACTGAGTGAAAGACTGAGTTTTGTCCCAGCTTGAGAGACTCTCTCCGTCTTCTCCTGCATTTGTATCTGTCTTTATGAAAGGAGAGCAATATGCTCCGCAAAGTCAAGCTCATCTAGCTGCTCCCACCATGCTACATTACATTAAGTCCATGTCCACTGAATCCCTTTTCTTTTCCCTTCAGTTGTTTCCATCAACTGCCAGCAGGAACAGAATGGGTGAAAGTAGACAAACCTGCTTCATGGCACTCCTCGATTCTTAATCTCTGGGATACAGATCTCCGGGAGAGCTGGCCTGAGTGCATGACTTTGCAAGAAGTCGAGTTCTTGATTAAGTTTATGATCTTGCTGGGAATTACATAGTGGTCCAGCAGGTGCAATAATGTTGTCCTGTCTAAACTGTCAAACACTTTGTCAAAGTCAATAAAGTTTATGTACAGGGAGGTGTTCCATTCAATAGACTGTCTACTGATGATGCATAGTGTTGCTATGTGGTCCCTTCCTGGTCCTGTAGCCTCTTGTCTACAGCTTCCTGAAAGTGGTTGAGGATGAACCGGTTGAGAGTTTCACTGCGTACAGTAAGTAAGGGTGATCAGTCGTAGTCATCTCATGTCAGCTCATCTTTTTGGGAAATTTCACAATGTGTGTCTTTTCCTTTACTTAAATTCTCCCAAAGAAGTCGTAGAGCATGTTTTCTGATGACTTTATGTCTACTTTAAGGGCTACTTTCAGTTGCTTGATTGCAGCTTTTATTTCTATTTAGTTGTTTTGTATCCTGTCTTTGGGAATATGTGTCTGTTCTGCCGGTGGTGGCCTGATTAGGACTTCTTAGAAATGCTCTACCCATCTGTCAAGCAGCGGCTCATGGGTTGAAGACAGTTGGTCGTTCAAATCCGAATCAATTACTTTTGATACTGCAGAAGGCTGTTTCCTCTGTATCTGTTCAGAGGGCATTATCTGTTCATAATATCACCCTGTGAAACTGTATCTAAACGGTATCTGCTGTGGAAGAAAAACAAAAGGGAGGTGGCACACTGAGAGATCATACACACAAAGAGCCTGGGCAGGAAGCAATGTAACAACATTGTTTTCTGATGTTGCATGTCTACTTGGGATGTAATCTGTGTCATATGGTTTAGAGGGGGTGTACTATGCTGTGTGTGCTGTGGAGTGTCACAGCAAGGGGTTTTAGGGAGCGGAGAGATTATGGAACAAACAAATTATGGCTCACGGCAGAAACAACTTTAACATCTGTCCATATTCATGCAGTGAAAAACAAAAACATGCAGCAATAGTTGTCTTTTCCTGGGAAATGACTATTACACACTGAAACTAAACCAACCTGAGTGCTCAGGACCCTGTGCCACTGTCACGCTGGAATGAACAAGGTGGAAACTGGGCCATTTATATCTGTATTACCCTCTGATTATGAACAGATTATGCAACCGCACAGCATGCTTTACGTAACCCGCTACGGCCATGCTCTCCTCCTCTATGCACCCCTTTGTTTTCAAATTGAATAATTCAATAGCCCCAAACCCCTTCTACCCGAGCCGTCTGCCCCCCTGACACCTAATCAAAAGTGTTATGACAACTCACTCACGCTGGGATTCATATCTGTTTTTGTTATGATCTGAAGTTCATTATGACAGTATTATGACTGAGAGATGCTGTGTTTATTAAACAGCAGCTTCTGGGATGAATGTTGTTTATTAAGTGCACACAGTTATCTTAAATGATACATCTTCAGCAACGCTCTGCCTGTGATCTGCCACATCTCCTCTTACATCTTTGCTCGAAAATACACTTTTCTAAACTCACTTTTATTGCTCAGTTTTTACATCTTACAGGCTGTATGAAAATGATTCAAGGGGAGAGGTGGGAAGGAAAAAGGAGGTGCTTTTTCTTTATGAATAGTTACGTCACAAAAATGGCTTTCATTGTAATATTTGACCGTGCTTTCTTTGCAAGCTGTCTGCAGGAAACATCACCAACGCTCTGATGCCATGAGACTCAAGCATCATTTAATTGATTTGATCTGGTCGGGTGGAAAATATTTGTGGTGCTCAAGTCTGTTCCCTGTCCACTTGTTCTGTGCTGGGATAACTGTGTTCTCAGCAGCTCTAAAATAGAGAGAGTGGATAGAATGTTGGCCCGTGTGTTATGTTTCCATAAATGTGTTGTTTTGAGATATTGTTGAAGGTTATTGTGTCAAGGGGAGGAAACATATTGATGATGCAGGGCAGGATTTAGATTTTTTATAAAATACAATTCATTTATGACCTCTACCACTACAATAACTTTCATACAGTCCCTTATTTTAATTTGTATTTTTAGTTCCTTATTGCTGTTACATGTTTCTTCTTTTTCAAAACAAACACTAATCTCTGGTTTAAGAGGATTTATTTGCAAAACAAAATTCACCCATTTTGTTCTTGTTTATTTGCATTATTATGTCACATGGAGTCTGGATACTTGCTCCTCTGGGCCACTTCCTGGTGTCAGTGATTCTAACAGATCCCAGAAAAAATTTGGCTGCAGAAACAAACCCTCCAGTGACTTTATATTTGCTTGATTACAAGGCAAACTTCTTTTTTAATTCTTCCTACAGTTGTGTTCATGTTCAGATTGTCCTCTTATTTTGATTAACATTTCCACATTCCAATATACGTCATTTGTTTTATGACCATTTCATAAGCCACCCCCACTCCCAAACGATCAAAAGTGGTTGCTTTGGAAACAGCGTGACGTATTTCAGTGCCCAAGAATAGAAGCAAGAGGAAAGCGGGTCTGAGGCTCTTGGCTTCTTCCTCACAATTGGTCTGAGTGCATTTCCAAATGTTTTCCTCTTATGTGTGTCAGGGGCAAACGCTCAAATGATGCTAACATTTTTGTTTGATTACAGAACAGACAGCAGGGTCTGTGTTGGGATGGTACAGGGGAGATAACCTGCTTGTGGTTTCCCAGAAAAGGAAAACACCACGTGACAGGTGGAGCAGACTGGGGTCATGACTGATGCAGGTAGCTGAGAGAAAGGACTGAAACATTTAGTAAAGGAGCTTATATTACCAACTAATGATCAATAAACATACCCTTGTTACACACACCCTTGTTATGAAACAACCCCCCAAGTCAAACAAAGTGAGTCATCGCCTATTTATAGCTTCCGCAATACATCTCATGTGTATGAGCCGTGAATGTAGGCTCTGCTGTGTGTCTGCGGTATAGACAAGCTGTTACATAAATGTGTTTCTGCATACATGTCTCAGGGGAGCAGTGATGCATAACGTGTGCACAGCTCTCTTTTTAACTGCATTTTTCTTAGTCACCAGCAAAGCAAACAATAATTATCAAGACAGCTAAATGTCGTTGTCCTTTTACACATTTCACTAGATATACATTTAAAAAGAAGAGCAGTGCAGATTTTAGTAGGCAAGAAAAGTGCTTACCAAGCATTTAAATTTATAGCTCGACATTTCGGGGAATGAGCTTACTCGCCTTAGAGTAAGACGAGAAGATTGATACCACTCTCGTGTCATTACGATAATTACGATGCGACCGCAAGCAGCCAGTTAGGTTAGCTTATCATGAAGACTAGAAATAGGGGGAAACAGCTAGCCTAGCAAGAGTAATAAAATCTGCCCAGCAGCTCCTGTAAAGAATTGCTTGTTTAATTTGTACAAAACCGAATCGTTCCCGTCTTAATGCTATGCTAAGCTAACCAGTTGCTGGTTGCAGCTTTACATTTAGACAGGAGCAAGCCTTCCTCACAGACATATACATAGGTTGTCTGTGCATTATTATAACCCATATTTAAGTTTGTTAAGTTTGTTTGTCGTTGGGTGGCGACCTCTAGTGGTAGTAATTATGACGAAAACAAATGAGACAGTTGACTTATTATAAAGAGCGACAAATTACGTGTGGGGAGGAGGTCAGGTTGGATAATTGGGTCAAAAAGTCAAAGTCTTGAGATATTTGAAGTTACAGACGTTACAACGTCAGTATCTTCGTAACTACGTTAGCGCCAACGTTACAATGTTTGTATGTACGTTACTACGTGAATATGACATGTGCTATGTAACACAGTGACTACGTCATATACTTAGTTTAACTTATTTAAACCCAGATCGTTTCCTTAACCTTAGCAAGTAGTTCTGCTTCTCAACGCCAACTACGTAAAAACTGCAACCATGGTCACATGTTTAAAACTGCCACCATGCGACCATCATATATGTTGTTTTGGGAGTCTTTGGCTAACAACCTATTCTGTGATTTAGGTATGAGGACATGTTGGACATGAGAGTGGTATAGGTCATCTCATCTTAATCTTAGCAACAACAAAAGAGCGAATAAGCATATTTTCCAAAAATCTATGTCTTTAATGGTAGATTAACCAGGCATTTTCACTGTTTCAGTTGAGTTCAAAAAGTGACACAACATATGTGTATAGCAGTGCTATAATGCAATGTGTTTATGTAATTGTAGGAAGGGATGGAGCCGGGCCAAGGTAAAAGAGAAGAAGAGGATGGTAAACACCTCCGCAGAACTTGATTTGAAGTGATAAACATGTGCGGGGGTCAAAACAACAGGTGTTAATAATGAAACTCCATTTGTATTTATTAATATCTAATATTACTGACAGCTGCTCTTATCTTGCATAATACCGGTTAAACAGCACTGAGTGTTATCACATTAGATAACGTTATGCAGCCAGAAAAATGAGGCCAAGCTGGCATGTAGCTTTGTGACACTGTGTTGGTGCAGCACGCTGTGTCACTGCAGAGGGATTTTCTTCTAAACCATAATGAAGCGAACATGAAAAAATGATTTTCTTAAACATCAGCAATTAAAGCACAGAGGTGATGGAAATATAAGAAGAATATTCCAAAATGTGTATAAAGTAAAATAAAAGGCTGAGGAAAGGATCGGAGAAAGTGGGCTGTTGTGACAAGTGACACTCTGAAGTTGATCAATGGCCATCGACAGTATGTGACCTTCTTTCTGCAACCGCTAACTGTGTCAGCGATGTGACGGCCTCCTCCCTGTCCTGTCCTCCTCTGCGGACTTCCCCCTTTGGTCTACTTCAGAGTGTATTTTAAGCTTGTCCCCGACACCTCCCGCAGGCTACTTTACGTAATGTGCTTTTGCCCGTCAACTTTTGGCTAACACCTCCCGGCTCATCTGTCTGACTCCCAGTGGCTGCTTTCTTAAAGCCGGTCAGCTGGTGTAAACAGCCTTGCTGTGAGTCTTGTCTGTGCCACCCACTTGGCAAGAACAGGGCACAGATATTTATATCCATCCTGCTGCCCACCACCACTGCAGATCCCACAGCGGATGAATTATGAAGAAAGCCAGGATGTTAAAATGGTTCTGTCTGAGGCTGCAGAATCTCATTCTGAATGCAGTTTATAGATGTTCATGTTATAAACAGCTGTGTTTACTGCCGGGCTGACAGAGCTTTCCTCTGGGAGACGCATGCTTTTACAACTTCTACCATTGTTTTACAAGCATTATTAAAATACATGCACAGTACTGCTACCAACACAAATAATCCAAAACCAGAGAACTAATACTGCTGATGACTGTGCAGGCGGGACGTAATTAACATGTGCCGAAAATGACCGAGGAAGTTTCCTGGAAAGAGATAAGTATTTTGGTATTAATCAACACATTTCTGAGAAAATTATTAGTTTTCTTTGTCGTGTTGAGTCTTTGAGCAGCTGGACCTTGAAAAAATGGCCCAAATCTTCAATGGAATGAATGACTGAGATCCATTTAAAGCAAATGTTCATTTAGCAAATTAAACTGCAAACAATTATTAAATCAATATTGTTTAGTCTGCTGATTATGTTCAAGATTAATGGTTTAACTTTGAACTGTCTATAAAATATGAAAAAAAGAAATCCTTCACAATTTCTCAGAGCCTAAGTTGACTTTTGGTCAAACAAATGCCGCTTTGTCCGAACAAAACCGAAAGATATTTACAAATCCATTCAACTAAACTTTTTTTTAAACTAAAATGTTTTATTACTTTAGCCTATAGATTTGTTGAAATATGCTTGCCTGAATAGACATTTTAAATTTTTACAAGTTCAACTGACCTGCTTTGCTTTCTCTCTGGGTTACACCAGTAATGTTACTATTAGCCAATGTATTTCTCATTGTTTGAGTTGGATAATGCGTGGCTCTGTTCTTGCACAGCACGGAAATGTTACATATTATACCTTTAAAGTGCTATGCACACCGCTTCAGCATGTTGACAAATTCAAAGCATTAACGTTCTTCCATGCCTGGTTATTGAACTATACACTGGACATCTCTGTACCTTTGTACAATACACATACACGCGTGCTTTTATGTTAAGTAAACGATTTGTCTTTGTCTTGCATTTTACTACCAGCTCAATGTGACTGTTTTCTTGTAACTGCTGTGTTTTATGTTGTGTATACTGTTCAGTTCAGAAGGTTCAGGCAGTCAGCGTGACTGAAAGTCCTCCTGTAAACATTTGCAAACTCCCCGGAGACGTGAGATGTTTTTCAGTTGAGGCAATAGGCTCTGTTAACCGGGTTATCTGCCCCCTTTCCCCTGCAGGTCAAAGCTACAAGGTGAGCCGTTCCATAAGAGGCTGTGCTAGAATGTCAAGAATTCAGCTCAAACTCGTTGAACCCATGTGGTTCCTCCTCTCTTCATGTTGTTTTCCTACTCGGGTCAGTTGCGACACAGTTCTGACTGACTTGTTTGATGCTTGTTTTAGGTAATGCAAAAACACTCAATTGTCAATACAATGAAGCTGAAGTATTTACACCCACTTTAGAGATAAAATAATCCAGAAACTACATAGTCTACTTTAAATGAATTTAAGTCTTTTGAGAACATTTTACCAAACAAACCATGAGACATTTCGTAATACTTCTGTGCTAAAATCCTCTTTGACATGACTTTTCTTTTCAGAAGCGTAAATTAAAACAACTTTCTCAAGTAGATGTGTTACATACACATGTTTCAAAAGCTGAACTGGTAACTAAATGCATGGTGTAACTCACTTCCTGTTGATAAATCAAACAGACATTTTGTGCTTGAATTAAACGGCTACACATCTACACGTTCAACACAAGAAATAATCATCTCATTAAACATTGTTTTACTTACTTTTCCATTCCTGCCGCGCCTCCCAAGACTCAGTTACAGCTGTATCTTAAAAGTAATTGATCATTAAAATGAAAAAATGGCTACTGCAGAGTCAGTTACTTCCATCTTTACATTGGAGATAAATGACAAAGAGCCAAGAATTTCTTAATAATAAAATGTTGATTTATGGATATATTGTAGGCATGAGCGTGATTGTAGAACCAGTATTTTATTAACCTAATAAAATCTTCAATTTCACAGTTTTATAAAGTGGTTTTCACTCTCTTGGCTAAGATCATTGTCTGTTCATACAAAGGGACCTCCTGGCACTTTGGATTATGACACCCGCAGGTGCCGGTGGTTCACAAAGCCAACGCTCTTGTAATGTAATTTCCCAATCAGTCATTTGTGTGTGTGCCTGAAGGCAGAAGCCTGGCCGGCCGATTGGCCTACTCCATTTCGAACAACTATCAGCACATAAATGTTTGTTTGCCGTTTGTGCCAGAAATCCATTTTATTAAGCTGGGGAGTTTTTAAAGTCTGAATGACACATCATTGCATGTAGTTAAAGCAGCTTTCGTGTAAATGGTATATGTTGTGGGTGCAGAGGATCTACAGTACATCCAGTAAATAGAGAATCAGATTCAGCCCCGTGTTAATCTCTGTCCTCTTCTGCAGTGACGTTGCTAAACTGCTGTCGTATGCAATCTATTGTTTCACCAACCACAAGGCCTTTCAGGATCAGATAACTATTGTGCCAGTAAATGGCTTAAGATAGACACACATGGCACTGGTGAATTCTCATCTTTTGTGCACAAAAGATACAGGATATGTTCAAATGTCTCAGTTTGCAGTGATTTGAAATGGCTGGTGGGGGTAATGGTTTGTATAAAATATATTTTAATTAGCCGTTTGCGTTGTAAAGATTTAACACAATTGAGACATTTCTAAATGTCTTGAAGAAAAACGCAGCACTTAGTTCACTTCAGAGGAAAGGTTCAACATATTGGGAAATACGCTTAGTCACTGAGATTCAATAGCTAACCTGTCTCTGTCCAAAGATAACAAATGCTGCTTTGTTTTTGTTTGGATTTAAAAAACAATTGATATAACATGTTCATTTGTGAGTTTTAGAGTTGCTGGTATGTGGATTGTGTTACGTTTGTACAGAGCCATGCTAGCTGTTCCCTCGTTCCCCCGTCATTCTGCTAAGCTATGCTAACTAGCAGCTAGCAAAAACATCATTTGTATCAATCTTCTCATCAAAATCCCTCCAAAAAAGCAAATAAGTGTAATTCCCATAATTGTGGACTATTCCTTTAATATTTTTGTACTTTTTTTTTAACTGAACTGACATTAGCATTACACAGACCCTCTCAAACAGCCTTGTATTGCTACAACACAAAACAAGTTAAATAATTTAAAGGGGAACTACGTCCATTTTCAAAATGCCCTTGTGTTATTCCTATTGTCTAAGACGGTCCAAACATATTAGTCAACATGAACAACTCTCTCCAAAACACTTGTGCTAAAACTCATGTCATCAAGTATAGAGACTGGAACAGATGTTATAACACAGAGAGCACCCAGAGGAATGTTCTGAGTATACGGGGGCATTTTCTGTTTCACAACTTAGAACACTACAGTAGAATAAAGATCTTTTGGTTATAAAAAAGAAGAAGAAGAAAACAAACATTCTGTGTGTCCACAAAATCAGTCTCTCATGTATTGTCTCTGGAGCAGCTCCAGACTTATTACTTGATGACATCACAAGTTTGAGCTTTGAGAGAGGAGCTTCATAAATATTGATTTAACTTTTCTAGGCCATAGAAATAATATATTGAAATTCCTGTTAAACCAAAACCATAAAATGTGTTTTCTTTGATGCAACATGTATGTGAAAATTCCACATTGACAAAGTCTTGTTTGGAGCAGCTAGTGTGCTGTGGCTGTACATGCACTGGCTTCTCTCTCTCTCGGAAACCAAAGGTGTCCCAACAGTGAGGGTCAAGGGGCTCAGAGTGTATCTCACCGTCAACCTGACCATGTTTGCTCAGGGAGTTTACATATGTGATATGATACAGTGCATGCAGGTCATTGTCTCCTGTATGCCCACAAATGCACAGGTGTTCACTGTAAAAACAGAGGTCAGGTAAGACTATCGGCCTGCTCTCACACTCGACACGTGTGATGTCTGCTGCCCATCATATAAGTGTGTGTGTGCAATATGGGTGTTGTCTTCCTAAACCAAAGGCACTACAGAGGACCAATCCCTCATAGTTTGTCAGACATTGTGTAATGCACAGGATAATACTATTTGAACAGTTTGTTATCCAAAGTGCTGTGGATTATTATGCATTATGCATTGTTCTGTGCTGCAATATGTATGCACCTATCTAGGTATGACACCTTATTTTGCAAGTTTGTAGACTGCCGCACCAGCATTAAAGGCAGGAACTATCTGGTCTCACTAAATCTTTATTTTGCATTAAAAACAGTCCTTTCCAGGGAGCTTCCTAAGAATATACAGTGATATCAGTTACTTTGTTGGAAATGATGAGCAAACTACACAACCCGTAAATACTATGTAATATGTCTTTAACTAGAGGTAAAACTAGGCAGTGTTTGAATGAGACACTTTCATATATATGCATAGAAATTCCTGAAAGTTGCTTGTGACATACTGAACATACATACTGGATTAGCCTGTTAGGGCCCCAGGCAGCTCCTGTCTTCCAAACCCACTGCACTCTGTGCAACAAGCAATCCTATGCTGGAATCGTGTGTGTGAGTTAGGCTGTTTTGATGCCATGTTTTACAATTGGTATATTAACCCCTGTGATGTGTTGATATTGGCTTTTCTTCCTCATTGTTTGCACAGACCCCAACGCTGCTTGTATGAGTACCAATAGTAATTGCAAAATCAACCAATCTTTCGTTAGCTGTTATTGAAATTCAATAACAGCCATCCAAACAGACTTATTAGGGATTTTGGATGGGAAGTGTTGTGAAAGAAGTACTGTCATCTATCTCAACCCAGTCCTGAATTTTTAGAAGGATGATACTCAGGAGGAAATATTTTTGAATGAATGGACTCAGACTGTAAATACTCGGCTTACAGTACAGTTGGTTGAAGTGAACATATATAACTCCTGAAATTAGTTTAATTCTCTGTGGGACTGTGAATAAGGGTTAGGGTAGTGTTATCCCATATGATATCTCAAATGCTGTCTCTAAATGTACCTCTCTATCCTAAAGTGTTTATCCTGGGGTTGTGTGGGATGTGTGCTTATTGTATAGCATTGACCAATGTCATAAGGAAATGTCTTGATTTACAATGAACAAGATAACAAACAGGGTTAAGGGTAAACAAGACACTTTCGAAGAGGTTTGAGGATCACTTTTTGGATTTGTTGAGCAAAGTAATGTGGGTGAAATACTGGCTAATAAGTGAACTGGGTCATTTGCTTTTCTCTGTATGCATGTTGGTGCAAGATATCCGATTGGCTTAGGGCACTGTGCCATCTAAAATATGTCCCATAAATGTTTTATCCTATTGGATCAGACCATTGTAAACAGTCATTTCGTTGTTGTTTTTCAAGCTGCTGTAACCCTCTGTTGTTTTATTTGAGATTATTATTTTTATTTACTTAATTAAATGTGGTTTTGTGGTTTTCATAATTTGTTTCTGTAGTTTTTTATGTTTGACTTTTTCTTCTACATCTTTTGTTTAAAAAAGGCCAATTGTTAAAAAAAATAAATAAATAAATAAATAAATAAAGAGTACAATGACCTTTGAAACTAAAGAGAAAACAAAACAACAACAAAAAGTCATGAAGCATACAGCTGATAGGAGGATGATATGGTAGGTGTGTTTTTAGGCAGTAAAAACACTATGTCTTTGAGTTTCTAGAAAAGTGCTATACGAGTCAAATATATTATTATTATTATTATTATTATTATTATTATTATTATTATTATTATTATTATTATTATTATATACACTTTATTCACACTTTATATAGCCTACTGAGTTACTAATCCTGCACTATTGCCTCACATAAAGTGCCTGTTGATGCCGGACAAAGACAGACAGGCGCAACATTACCTAATTGTTATGAGAAGATTATCCTGTCACAGTTGGCGGGGCGAGGGAGGTCTGATGATGATGATGATGATGATGATGATGATGATGATGATGATGATGAAGAAGATGATGATGATGATGCCTGAACTGCTATGTTATGTGAAAGCCGATAGGAGCTTCCCTTTGGATGGCGGGGAGAGAGACAGGAGCGGGGGGTCACAGAAGGAGGCGGTCCCAGTAACGCGCACACACACAAAAAAACGGGCACCTCTGGTTCAAGTGAGGATAGGGACCGTCCCGAGCTGAACTCAACGTTACAAATAGGAGCCGCGTTATTCCAAGTGGAGCAGAGTGGAGGTGCGCCACACTGATCGTAATATGAAGTAACAGCAGCGCTGAGTGGATCCGCAGTGTTAAACCAGAGAGAGACAGAGCTGCTTCCTGAACCGGACACATAGACGTTTGGAGAAGCGGAGGACAAAACTGATCCTTCTTCACAGGTAAACATATGTTTGATTCCCTTCTATATTCTATTTTTAAAGTTATTTAATTATCATTATTATTATAATGGACATTTGAGGATATTTTCGCTACATATAACAACACGAAATATGCATTAGACACATTCCCTTAGACACTATTTGAAATCATGTTTAACATTACTTCAACTCTTTTAATCGGTTTGTAAACCATGTGTTCAGTTGTGATGTGGGAATAAGTTTCAACATTTTATTCGCTCATGCTATTTCCCTGTAGTCCGATACGGAAAATACATAATTAATTTGTTACAAATAAAGCTTGTTTGGGGAAAAGCTACATTGAAGGCTCAAATGCCGGTGAGGCTGCTGAGTGTAGAGAAGAAAGTGAGCTCAGATTAGATAAATAAGAGCAACTAGGACATCAGACATGTGGGTCAGTGCTGATGAAGCAAGTTAAACCGCCAGACCAGAAACCGATCACGAATTACCTAAAGTGTGCTGAATAAATAGAATATCTATACAGAAAGATGACAGATAGAATATCACGAGGAACAAGAAAAGATGAAGCCATAAATGTTTGTTTAAGGACTTAAATACGAATGTAGGTTATCCTACTATTAATGGCACTTTGTAGTGAAGATTTATTCCATTTTGTATGTGCGCAGTGTGCTTATAGTTGTGCCAGAAGGCTGGTATGGCTGATTAGCTTCGTGTTTACAACATGCATTGCCCCATATTCAATGTTTTGTAAGGCCGACAAGGTTATGGTACAAGTCGCTCCCGTTTTATTGGAGAGATGTAATGGGGTTACATAATACTGTGTTGTAATGGTTCTTGCATAACCACTAAATCCCTCTTCTGGTGTCCCTCTTTGGATTTGATCACTAGGTGGCACTGTTGCTGCATCCTGAGTCCCTCAGCACCACCCAGCGAGGAAAGGTTCACTCCACCCCTGAAAGACATGATGTTTGAGGACGAGTCGCAGCAGATGAGGGGGCAGCAGGATGTGTCTGTGCTCCAGACTCTCGAGCCACCTGCGAGTCCTGATGGAGCAGGGCCTCTGTCCTTCACTGATGAAGCCGTGTCCATCCTGACCTCCAGCAGTCTGTTGGCCCGCTCCCTTCTTGGTTGCAGCTCGGCCGTCAAACGCAAAGAGAGCCCTTCCTCCAGCATCCGACGCAAGCGCGAGTTCATCCCCGTTGACAAAAAGGACGATGGCTACTGGGACAAGAGGAGGAAGAACAACGAGGCGGCGAAGCGCTCGAGAGAGAAGCGGCGTGTGAACGACATGGTCCTAGAGAGCCGCGTTTTGGCTCTGCTGGAGGAAAACGCTCGCCTCCGGGCCGAGCTGTTGGCTCTGAAGTTCCGCTTCGGCCTGGTCAAAGACCCCTCTAACACGCCTATTCTGCCCCTCACTGCAGCTCCTCTCCACGCCGCTCAAACCTCAACTCCTCACTATTACCTCCACAGAGTTGATGGAGGCAGGTCCTCAGCCTCACATCCCAACAACCACACAGGCCAGCTGAGCTCCAGGGCGTCCAGAGATCCTGGGAACATGTCGGAGGACTCTGGGTTCTCCACGCCAGAAGGGTCCAGTGTAGGCAGTCCGATCTTCTTTGAAGACCGGCTGAGTGACCATGGGAAGCTATCGCCGCACAGGGCAGAGGAGCTGGGCTACGACCTCCACCACTCCCCTGCTGAGGTCCACCACGTCGCAGGACCTACTGGAGGGAGGTTGGACTACGCTGAGTCGATGAAAAACCTTCCTCACAAGCTACGTTTCAAGACGCCCGGCTGCGTGGACATGTTTGATACCTTGGGGGACAACAACGGCACCAGACGCAGTCCAGCACTAACCACAGTAGGTCCGAGAGAGGCCCCTAAAGGACTGAGTGGAGGTGACACCGCAGCAGGGCACTGCACCGGCTCCTGGCTCCAGCAGCTGGAGGGGGAGGACGGCAGGAAGGGGAGACAGTCCCCTCAATATAACGCCTCCGCCGTCGGCTACAGCCTCCAGCCTCCTCACACGCAAGGACCAACCGAGGTCCAGTTTAAGCACGAAAACACTCACCTGAAGACTCAGCTCAACTCTCTGAGCGTGGAGGTGGCTCAGCTGAAGAAGCTTTTCACAGAACAGCTCATGGCCAAAGTCAACTGAGGACTGTGAGTGTTGCCAGGGGCAAGACTTTAAATGGAAAAACCATGCCAATATTGACGAGGACTGATAAAACTTTCAACTCTAATGAACTTTTAACGTGTTGTTTTTATTTCAAATGCTATATTATATTGTAATAAATGTCTATTAAACCTTCATCTCATAACCTGCTGTTAAACTACTTAATCTCACGATCTACGTTGCTCAGACAGGGAGTCTTATATCTGTACTAGTGTGTAATACTTTCTCTATTCCGTACACTGTGACAACTAAAAACATAAAACTGTTTACATCACATCATTGCATTACTTTATTAAGAGACAACAGATTTTGGTGGTTCTGACGCCCCATTCACTTCAATTGGAAGTCAGCCAGCGGGAGTGTTTGCAGTGGTTTGACTCAAAGTGTCCCACTGCTGGAAGCTGGAAACACAAACAGTAAATACTCCGAAATAAAACTGTTAGCTGCCAAAACCTCCATTGGTCATCGAGGCTAAAAGGAAGGTTTGTTCTGTCAAAACATATATTAGACTTGTTTCTCATCACGTGTTATGTATCACACAAGGTCATGTCAAGGAGCTCCTTAGGAAAGATACTGTAACATGTACTGTTTTGGTGTTTCACGTCTCACTTCAGTCTTGTTTTATGCCCTGTTTGAAAACATTTGATCACTGCCGTGTTAACTGTACCGAGGTAATGTCTGGTGTCTTTCTGTACATTTTCGTATTAAAAATAAATCATTCAATACATCCTGGTGGTGAGTTGATCATTACTCAAGGACACCTTAAAGGGGCATGCCACTCATTTTACATGTGAAAAATAGTGTTCTGGAAATCTGGAGGGAGCTCTCTAAGTAAAAAAAACAACACTAATTATGTCATAATGATGTCATTAAAAGTCAGGATATCTCGACCTCTGCTTCTTAGATTTTTAAATCTCTTTATATATATATATATATATATATATATATTTATATACAATATAAATATATATATATATATATATATATATATATATATATATATATATATATATATATATATATATATATATATATATATATATATATATATATATATATATATATATACATCTCTTGTGAGTCCAGAAAGAAAAGGTACACTACTAAATCACTGGAGTGCTCCTTTAAATTAATACTTCACCCCCAAAATGATCATTTGTACATCCAATACTCACCCTGTGTTACCTTGAATACTTGAAGAAAACTTTGCTTCTCTGTGTTTGATTCTTTGTTGACCGTGGAGGCATGCGAGAAAAACAAAGTTGTATTCAAAGGTAAGCAATGCATATACAAATGGTAATTTTGAGCGTGAAGTATTCCTTTAAACAGCACAGAATGAATGCCTCACTGTTATGTAACATACATCGCTGTAAATAGCATACAGCAATAAAGCTAAATGCACACAATGTCACATTGCTCAGCCTGGATATAATTCCCCTGATAACGGATAATGAGAGGATAAAGAAGGAGAACAAGAGAAGGGTTTGGCTGACAAGTGCTGACAAATGCAGGCGTTGAGGAGAGGAGTTGTGCACTTGGCAGGTTTCACTCCCACAGTCCCTGCAGTCTGACAGCCAGACAGAGACAGAGACAGTTACTCAACACTTCCATTAGAAACCTTCCAAAGGGTTCATCATAACAGCTGGAGGGAATTCATGCTAATGAAAATGGATAGCATGGATTTGACGGTGAAAGTCCAGATTATTGTGCTCTATTGTCATTACACAATGACAATTCCCGAAATTCTAAACAGTTTTTGATCAACTCAAATTCTGTAATCACTGTTTCCCTTGGTTTGAATTTTTAATTTTTAAAAAAGAAACAATGCAACTTTGTAGTCAGCAGGGGGCAGCAGAGACAACACCTTCAGCATCACCATGGAGCCCAGAGTCTGTGCTTCACCATCCTCCACGTATAAATCATGTTATGGATCACTGCAACCTGTATTGTTCCTACAGGTTAGCAAGTTAGTTGGCATGGTGATGAGTGGTAGTTAAATTCAGCAACCCTGCACATGTATTTTTAGTGTGTGTATGCAGGTAGCAACGTGCAGTAGCTGACGCTCAAGTATAAAAAGGTCAATTGGATTTAGAGAAAGATAAATATTCACTGCAATACAGATATCGTTATTTCAGGTCATTGCTGGTTTGTAATGAGAAATCATCCTGTAATAATTCATTCAGCTTGATATCGTCACCACTTCATTACGACAGAGGTGATCTTCTCGCCAGCTCATTCCTTTAAAGCAGTTATTCTAGCTTTTCAAATCCATTGTGGGAAGTTAAATTTAAGAATATAAACACTCATTTTTGGCAACAATTCCTCCCAAAAACAGATTAGAAAAGCAACATTTTGCAAGTACAGATAGACTCTGAGTATATTGCAGAAGCCTGCGGTGAAATGGAAATGTGGAGTAATAAGAGTCGAGGTAGACGCTGCAGGTGTGGAGCGGAGAGAAGAAGGGAGTCGGATTTAATGAATTTACTGCAACATGCTGCTGTTACGCTGCCGTCCTCACCCACTTTTAAAAAGAAAAAATGCAACCCCCACAACACCCCTCTTCCCCCCACAACCCCCCTCTTCCCCCCTCTTCTGTTGCCCCTTTTTTCCTCCAGTAAAAGGATAAAGCCTGTTGCTAGGCAGGCAGTGCGACAGTTGCCATGGGAACGCTTGCAGACATAGCTGGAAGGGGTAAAATGTTGGGTTAGGGTGGGGATAAGGATGGGGTGCAAAAAAGAGAGGGAGTGATGCAGAGACAGAGAGGGAGAAAGTTGTGTGTGTGTGTGTGTGTGTGTGTGTGTGTGTGTGTGTGTGTGTGTGTGTGTGTGTGTGTGTGTGTGTGTGTGTGTGCGTGTGTGTGTTTATGGGGGGAGGGGGATCTAAGTTCACAGCCAATGCCTCTGCTCTTTCAGTGCTGTTTGTATCCTCCAGCTAATGAAGGAAACAAAGAGGTGCAAAGGAATGGCGATACACATTTAGTTCAAATGTGAAGCTCTGTGTTCGGGGGTTACCCTCTGATAATGCAGGGTGGCAGGATGCAGGCGTAAAGTGGATGCTGAATGAATGGCAGATAAGACAAAACATTGTTTCTGAAAGATGGCTGTAGCAACTTCACAAATCTGGAATCATTTATAAGCTTTAATAGTACATATGAAAGAACAATAAAGCAGAATAGCAAATCAAGAACTAGGCCACTTAGCATAATTGAGAGAGTTAACAAACTAGAGCGTGGACAAAGACAAGAACAAATAATTATTATAGCATGAAAGGTGAAAAATCACAAAATGATCCAATTATACGGAGTAATTGTTACAATTATTGCAAGTGTATGCACCGAACACACACAAATGTTACTGTAATACGGGGAAGTGCTTGAATCTGTGTGGGGAAGGATAATTGTGAAAAAAGGAAAGCAAGTTTCCTGAACGTACACACCTACACACATCACTTTTACGCCCAAAGATAGTACAGCCTTTGAGATGAAAGGAGATCATGAACACATCCGCAGAAGACGTCAGCCTTCAAAGCATCCATTCAGGCACTTTCTTCCCCCCAGTTTAAATCACTGTGGATAATGTACTGTCCCACAAATGTACTGAGACACTCAGCAGACCTTTACCCTCCTATGTCTAGAGGACTATGGCTGTCTGCTAATCCAAACCATCTACATTGTAAAGCAACAATTGTATTGCTGCTTTCCTCCCTGCAACTAAATAGGAGCTGCCTGAACACATTTAGGAACAGTCACTAAGCCAGACTGTCCTCCCCTAAAAAGAGGCTGTTAGAGGTTGTTTGTGTGGGCAACTTATTAACGTTAATTATGACGGGAGACTTGCTGCCTGACCACCTTTTCTAATCTTAACCATCTCGCAAGAGTTTGGGAAATTGAGGGTAACAAAAACAGGATATTCTCCAAGGAGACTGATGTTCCTGTCTCGTGTGTAGACTTATTTGCATCATTTACGTACGTGACCTCAGCTACGTAACTAACCGTGATCTTTTCCTGAACCAAACCAATTTATTTTGTTGCCTGAACCTAACCACGTAGGTTTATTTCATTTCACAGCGTTAACCACGTGTTTAAAAGAGCGACAGTTTGACAATAGGTGCCTGCTTCTGTTACTGTCCAACGGTCATGTGTTGTTTTGGAAGTCATTGGCAAACAGCCTGTTCTGTCGTTGAGGTATGAGGACTTGTTGCACTAAGCACAAAGCTCTCATCCAAATACACTCCCCTGAATGCCATTGTGATATATAGCCATTCAATAGCCTGCTCTTTAATTACCCAAAGGATCGTGTTTGAATCAGAGCAGTGACATAACAATATAGTTCAACTCCTCGGCTCTGTGCGCGAGTCTCTTCCATGCTTTGTCCCTGCCAACATGACACGCATTCCTGCTTGTGTTCGAGATAAATCAAAATGTGCACTTCAATTACATAATATGATTCTGGCCAGAAGAGCTTATTCAATACTGCGGTGGAAGCAAATTCAGCTTATTGTAACAATACAATGACAGATGTGAGTGCAAGGCAAGCTTCTGCAACTATCAAACCAAAACGTTCCGCTTGTGTTCATGCACTTACAATGACACAATGTCTGTGGTTTCCTCCACAATAGTTAGTCTGCGTTGGAAACACAATGGGTTTGCATAATAAGTATTTTCCTGGGATATGTGTGTGTAGGGGGAGGGGGGGGTAATTCAGTATCTGTACAGTGGTTAGGGACCGTGGGGCAGGAAATAAAACACATCACACATCTCACATACACATGTACAGTGACTTGATCTTATATAAGTCCTGAGAGGCAAATAAGAAAAAAACAACGTAGTACATGTGTAATTACGTTGTTACGTAAACAGTACTGCGTCACGTATGAAAATGTAACTACGTCACGTATTTAAGTAGGTAACAAACGTACTTATCTTACTTATCTTAAGCCAAGTAGTTCTGTTTTTAAATACTTACATATTTAAAACTGCAACGTTTACAACATTATAGAGAACGGCCACATGTTTAACACAGCGGAGTAGAAAGTACAATTTTAGAAGAGCAAAGTGGCATAAAATGGAAAAACTGTACTGTAAAAGTGTACTTTTACAATATAATACTTAAGAAAATGTACTTATATATTTTCCACAACTGGGCTAACATTGGCTGTCCAGGCCTTAACTTGTAGGACAAACACGGGACATTAAAGCCACTTTGGAAATATACTTAATCGCTGTGTTACAGACAGTTAGGTGAGAAGATTGAGTTGAGCTGGCTGCTGGCTGCCTCATGTCAGCAGATGAAACAAATATGAAATATCATTCAGTTACTCAGAAAGTCTCATGGGCCTGTCAAACAGTCTGCTATCTGCACAAAGGATGATAACTGCTTTTCCCAAAATACCAGATGTGGGTAAAACAGCTTCTTTTCATATTTCTGAGCTCACTACTCATTTCTTTGTGTTTTTCCTCTGCGTGCTGATTTTTTTTCTGAATGACTGAATTATTGGTATCATAGGCCTTCATCTGACTACGTTTGGCTTGGAGCCTAGTCGTCGTGTCGTCGTCGTCGTCGTCCCCCCCCCCAGCATCTCCTCCCCTGCAACAGGATTTGATAGCGAGCAAAGAGGGAGGGGGCAGAGCCAAGAGAGAAACAAAAAACGTGACTAGGCACCCAAAGTGTCCTGTTATGCAACAACTGACCTACTAACATACATTTAGAGACTCTGAGGAGAGAGAGAGAGAGAGAGAGAGAGAGAGAGAGAGAGAGAGAGAGAGAGAGAGAGAGAGAGAGAGAGATAGGAAACATGACATGAGCAGCGCACTGAAAACAAGCGGCACTGTGTTCACACTCGCGTATATACCTGCACTAATCGGAGAGCTGCTGTTTTGAAAGTGACGGACAGCAGACCGGCAGCCGATGCACAAAGCGGATTTTTGGATAGGAACCTGTATCCTCTGTGGATTGTGTGCTTTTTAGACAAAAAGGGTAAGTTCGGAGCTATTACATTAACATGTGATATTGATATGATTCACAGGTTCTTTAAATCATCCGCGGTTTTTTGCATTTGTGTGAGAAATTCATAGCCGCTCTTACACCACGAGTGTTTGTTTTGGTGCTTGGGTACATTTTCTCAATGTCAAGGCGAGGCTGTCCCCCTCGGAAGACTATAGGAGGGTCTGCGTGTGTGTTTGAGTGAGGTTGGGGGGCCGAGGGAGGGGGGTAGCCAGAGGTTTTGGGATTACTTCAGAAAAAGGTGCGGTGGTTTTTGTGGAAGCACATGGAGGCGAATGTGGACATTTTTGGAGCGATGCCACAGTTGTAATAAGGCAGGGTCAACACATCCGCGCTGTTGTGTAATGGTGCATACCCCCATCATATATCCACGGATTGTTGTGGCGCTTTTAGGGCCCTTTTAGTAGAGATGCAACAATAAGAGACAGAAACATAATCACCAACTAATTTGATAATCGATTAATCGCTTTTTCGATAAAAGTAGTTTTTTCTCTTTTCTCTCCTATTTAACTTAACAAAACATTTAAAAACATCACCTTGAACTATGAGAAACTGGGATGAACATTATTTTTACGACGTTCGGGCATTTTTATCGAGAAATTAATCGGCAACCATTGCAGCCATTACGTTTAGTCTGTTTATCCGCTTCGCTTTAGTGATACACCTCCTTTCAGGTAATGTGCCTGTTATTTACCAGTAATTATTCATATTATTATTCATATTATTGTTAATATTACATTAAAAAAAATATCCCACATCTGTAACGTTCAGTGTCAGGTTTATATGTAGCAGCGATTTATTTGTACCGGGCTTCTTTTTGGTTAGTAGGCTAGTCGATGCAGATAAATGGGAAAAAAAATCCCATGCAGGCACACTTCTCTCTGTCACGTGTAGCAGCTCTTTGTAAAGGTTAACGCTGCTGTGCAGGCAGCGCTCCGGGTTAACCCTTTGGTAGGCTGTAGCAGTCTGAGGGAGCGCAACACAATCCAGCACAGCGACAGGCATGATCACCCGTCCTCCTGAATACATGAGGACGTTTTAATTATTTCTGTACAACCTGGGAACCTGATGGGAGCCAGAAATAGAAAGGATGGTGAATGGTGAAGTTCGCGGGCTCTGCCAGGTGAGGTGTGGATCAGAACATCTGGATCAAATGTGGGTCACATGTGTTTCTGACACAGTTTTGACAGTTACTATAGAGGTGTGTATTTTGACAACACATCAGATGAAAATGTGTAGATTGTTTGTTGAGGCGCGCGTATTTTGGGTGAATTTCACAGCACACATGGATTCACGCAGTCGCCTCGGATGACTGGGGATCCGATTAAATATGCATGAAGACGATTTGTCAGACAGAGCAACAAAGGAGGCATGCGGGGTAACATATTTCTCACAATGTGTTGCTATGTGAATTAAACCATACATTATGGCCTTTTATTGAACTTGAACGTATATTAAAACTGCTGTACCTGCAGTCCAGCACTGGTTCACTAGTGATGTAACATTTTGTTATAACTTGTAGGCAAAAACAAAGCAAATGAGTGTGTCTGTGGGTTATTTTACATTATGTGTTAAAAGAGAAAACACACCTTGGCTTCATTTCTCCACACAGGCTTTGTGGTTAATGTGCTGCACGTGGGCATGGTCATCCCCCTCCACCTTTTGCAGCCTTTTTCTCCAGCGTTAAAGCACCACATGTAATAATCTAACAGTTTATATGCATCGCATAATAGCAGTTTGAATAAGCCATTTTCTAGATTTAAGAAAATGATTTCCGATTATGTTGTGAAAGTGTCCTTCTCAGTGAAGCGTGACTGTACTTTACGCATTGTAAATTGTCCACTTGCCCGCCTCCATAGCTGTATACCGTGTATGGAACATAAAATAGGTTATGCAGGGTGTATAATAAGTGAATTAAATAATTAAAATGGATCAAAGTAAGGGACAGATTATGCAATAGATGGAAACCCGGTCTGTGGCTGCAGCCTTGCGCTTTGCTGCGGAGCGGCCGCTGCCAATTGCTTGGCGCACACACAGAAGTCTCTATGCCAGCTAAATGTAGGTCACATTAGTCCTGTGGGAGGGGGGATGAGGCGCACAACCGCCGCTGACTGGAAAAGCAGAATCAAAACCCCACCAAAATAAATCCTCGCCCCGCCATAACAAAGAAACGAGACAGCCATGCAGAAATAGAAGATGAAAGCCCTGCGCGACCTAAATACATATCATTCCATTTATCAAAACTTATAGAAATTATAAAACAAACAAACACTCATATCTTTTTTCTATAGCTGTTCTCAGTTGCACACATTCTTAGTCGACTAACACTCAAACGATGTTGTCGACTATTAGAATAATGGATTTAATCGACAGATCTGTTAAACTTTCTCCACAAAGAGTCAAGCTAAAGCACCACTTTAAATGTTGTGTTCACCAGAGATGTGCTCCTACTCTTCTTGGAAATAAGCAATTCAGCTTGAAAAAAGTTTTTAAAATGTCAGAACAAAACGACCGAATAAGTCGAATAAGAGGGTGCAGTCCTACTTTTTTTGAAATATTTGAAAAGCCTATTGCATCACTGATCTGAACTGCTAAGACAACGGTTGTGTAGTTATTCAGGGTAAATGACGCCCTGTCTAGCTTTACTGAATGAGAATGTGGGAAGGGGAGTTCATGGTCAAAAGCCATGGAGAGGTTTCCATCCTGTCGCACTTTGTGGCCTCTTGACTTTCCCCAGGTTTCCTGGTATATATAAGAGGATAAAATATGAGGGCCGTGCTTTGTTATTGTGCTGCGGTTTGGAGCCAGCACAGAGGCGAATTACACCATTTAGCAGGCCAAGGGAGCACATGTGACTGGTGCAACACATGGACTGAGTCACTCTGCTTTTTTTTCCTTTTCGAGAGGTTGATATGGCCTGTGTGTGTTCGTGGAACAAGGATCTAGGTTGGATAAGACTCTGCCTTGCTAGCATGCTGCCTGCTTTCATAAAACCCCCCTCCTTCTCTTTCTTGAGAAGATAAAGTCAGCCAACAGACTTGGAATTCAAGCAGGCCCCACCCATGACCCCCCAACTCTGCACCACGTGCCATACATTGCATTCTTCCCGGGGGGAGGGGGGGTAACTGTTTCATCATTTTCTCTGAAGCATATGCCCCCCTTCTCTTTTTTATTTTAGACCTGCTCCCATTTCCTAAAACGCTCCACAGAAACACGTGCAGGGGTTTGAACTCGCTCCACTGTTTCCATTGCCACTTTTAGACTCTTGCGGTGCGGGACCTGTGGTTGTGTGAGCGAGTGCAACTTGGATTCTTTTACCGTGCTATCATTCCACAAGTGCCACAGAGACCTAGTGATGACACATGAAGAACATTTGATAAATTGAAAAGAGTAAACTAGGTCAAGGAAAAGTGTGGGGCTTGTGTGCTTCAGTGAAAACTGGAAAATTACATTAATGCATGCACATTAAAAAAAACAGCGTTTGAAGTTGGCTGCAGTGATTTATTCGCCAAGTTATTCTGGCTTTAAGCATCGCCGTAAAGCTTATGTAATTTCGATGACAAAGAGTGTGAATGAAATGGATTACAGGCTGAGCGCTGAGGGTGAGACACGCCATGTAGGTCGACATGATTCACGCTCATTCACATGGTGGAATACTGAGGGGTGCAACAGGGGCGAGAGGAGCGAGAGGGGCGAGAGCCTCCACTTTGAGTTGATTAAAAACGAGAGTTCATTCATGTGCCCGCGCTCAGCCTGGCTGCAGGACAGATATGCAATGTACGCACTCGGTGACGTCAATCAGTCTTCCTTTTTTCACAGGACGTTTATTTCTCAAATTCTGCTTTTGGCCATGCCACTGGTTCGGATAAAGGGAGAGAAAGTACGATATGATTGGCTGCCCTTTTTGTTGCTAGGGGTGACACATTCCTTCTATTGATGCAGTACCAACATTGTCGCAATTGTCTCTGGTTTCCCCCCTACCCAGCTAATCTCGCCTCTATCCTTCTCTTTGTTTTAACTCTCCGTCATCGATTCCCTTCCTTTGTCTCCGCTTCACTTGCTCTTACCTCTCCATCTATATTTAGGAAATGCTCTAATTTTCTGTGCCTCTTTGTTCTTTTTCATCTTCCCATCTCTTTTTGTCTTCTTTCTGATCTCTTCCTGTGACGCTTCACCTCTACGCAGCTCGGCTGACCTATATTCCAGGCAGTGATACTTGTGTTTACTAGGGTCAGTCCCCAGTTTTTGGGTCAGTAGGACGAGCTGAGAAGAAAGTCTCTGCCCTCATTCTTTGCATCTTATGCCCAACAGCCACATGTCAAAGGCTCACGAGGATAACCGTTCGGCCAAGCTTCAGAAAGAATCCAGACACTTTCAAACGAATATGGAGCGAACATAATGATTCTTAGATTTAATCTCTGGAGAGAAATTTAAATTTTGCCAATGTCTACATTTCTGAGAATCTGGGCTCAAATCCATAATCATTGCAAGGATACGCCCGTAGTTACGTAATGGTGTCAAAGAGTATAACCATTGCAAACACCTTGCAAGATTATGAGATTAGATTAGATTCAGACAGTGTAATAGTGTTTATGCAGTTTAACCCAGGAGCGCAGATGTTAAAATGGATGGGAAATTGCAATGACGATTACAAAAAAGTCCTACCTTTTTTATTTAGTCGTTGTTGAGATATTTCAGTCTGGAGTGGAGGACCGACAGATGACATAAATTGCAATCCCGAACATAGTTAAAAACAGAATTCAAAAAGATGATTTCAGTTGATTAGTGTTATGCCCTAATAATTACAATTTACTGGTCATGTCTGGACTCTGTAGGCACACCTGTTCAGCTCATTACAGTGGGTTCCCTGCTTAATTCGAGCTCTTAGTTATGAGACTTCCGACCACCCCTTGTGTTTTACCCAGATGTTAACAGGCCATGTTATTCTTGCCCGTCTCCCGCCTCCTTTCATTCCAGGAGCCCATGACCTACATTTATCAATGCTCCACCTCCCAGCTGCCCCCACACCTTTCAAATCTGCCCAGTCTCAGCCTCTTTATCCTTGACCTGCACTGGCTGCTGCCTTTGTCTGCCTTATCTGCTCACTCTGCATCATTGATTTGGCATTGAGTTGTTTTGGGGAAGAATGCTGCCACATTCCTCTGCGGAGGAACGCATGGGGAGTAGTGGTATTTCAGCATTGTTTGTGGATTGGGTTTGTCAGTGGAAAAGCAGTGGGCTGCCTCCCTTTCTTTCGTGAAATGTTCTAAAATGGATCCAGGGAACCCCACCAGCCCTGCATCTGACTCACACTTTGCTCTGTTTGGCCCAAAATACTCGCCAGGCAAACAAATATAGCTAATCCTTAAACAGTCACGTTTTGGGTTCTCAGCATGTGTCAGACTGATGCAATTTTTGTGGTGTTACATTATTTATTTCATGTCTGCACTTGCCTCAGTTGCCATGTATGCCATTTCCAATTACCAGAATTGAGAAAAAAATTATTCCTGCTGCCTAAAAGAAATGCGAGCTCAGATATTTCTATAAGTTTAAAACCTTATACTGAAGCCTTTATAACTACTGGGCAACAAGATAAAACAGGGGTCATCTGCCTTGCAATGAACTCAATGCCCTCATTGCATCACAAAAGTCAACATCAACATGCCATGATAAGGGTCAGGGTTCATAGGCTGCAGACAGAGCAGATCAATAGGAGGGCTACAAGGTCAGACGGTGAGGTCTAGCGACTATTCATTAGTTGCCAGGGGCGACACAGTCAGTTAAAGCCAGACATGCCAAAACAGCAAAAGAAAGCTGTCCGGATGTAGAAATGTGTCTTTGATCATTATGCATGCTTAGAAGAATAACCACATAAGGAGAAATGCTTTAAAATAAATACTATTAACTCTGCTATGAGAATGCATAATGGAACGCTTGCAGTCCACATGAATTAACATATTGTTTTCTTCTGTTTTTATCTCTGCAGCCTTTCATTTTGCAGTCAACCGAAGACAGACAGACAGACGGAGCGAGAGCGAAGCTCCCCAAGAGACTGACACGCTGAGGTAGACGGGTCGACCTACATCCTGCTGTTTTCGTGGAGATCTAGGACACTTCTCCGCCAGCTTAATTTTATCAACCAACAGCGGAAAATCAAGAGGGAAACAAGAAATTTGTGTTGAGTCTGGACACTGAACCAAAAACCCCTTCAACTGGATAAATGAGGGTGGCTAATGCTGAGCTCCAGATGTTCTTTATCTTTTTGGTTAATTTGGACACTTGAGTGGCCTCCTGTCGTAACTACACTGAACTTGTAATAAACAGACGAGAAAACCTTTAAAGTTATTATTGTCACCACCCCCTCACCCCCTTGACCTCCGACGTGGTCTTTTCCCCAAGTAACATTTCAAACTGGCTGCCACTATACAAAAATGGAAAATCTGACATCAGCCCTCAAAACATTAAACAAAAACTCAGAGGATAACCATAACTGCATTGAGACCTTCAGCAGTTATGAAGAATCTCTTCCTTCTGCCGAAGGGAGTCCATCGCGCATGGGGCGCATAGGCAAGCCCAAAAACAATATGAACTGCAGGCGAAAGCGCGAGTTCATTTCGGATGAGAAGAAGGACGCCTGCTATTGGGAGAAACGCCGCAAAAACAACGAGGCCGCCAAGCGCTCCCGGGAGAAGCGACGTCTCAATGATATGGTTTTGGAGAACCGTGTCATTGCATTGAATGATGAGAATGTGAGGCTCAAGACAGAGCTTCTCCAGCTGAAGCTGCGCTTTGGCCTTATAAGTACGGCCTCTTACATTGAAAAGAGCCAACAGATTGGTGGAACCAACAACTCAGGGAATGGTGGCTCCTCCTCATCCTCCTCCTCTTCTGCCCAATACTACTCCAGCGGTTACTCTAGCGGCTCTCAGGTGATGATGAACTCTGATTCCTCAGAAACGGAGCAGTCTGGACACAACGAAGGCCACAGGCAGCTAGTGAAATACTCCCCGCGTGGCTCCCTCTCTGACATGTCCGACGGCTCCTCCAGGGACAGCCCCGAGCCAATACCTTTTGAGATCAAACAGGAAGGTGACAGGCTAGAGATGGACATTGCCAATGGTACCACCACCCAGATCATGTTCAACATCCACCACGGCCTGGCCACTGCGCCCACTGTGCCCACTGTGCCCACTGTGCCCACTCACCACCAGATCCAGCAGCATTCTCAGGAGCTGGAGACTGCGTATCACAGCCAACAGCAGCAGCATCACCATCACCTCCAACAACATCAACAACAACAACAACAACAGCCCCACCAGGAGCCTGTTACCACTATCAACACTGTCAGCCAGCCTGCCACTCACCCACTTGCTGCCCAGAGGAGCGTTATTCTGTACGGCTCTAGCAATGTCTCCTATCCCGTGGACGCCCTAACAAGGCACCAGGACATCGATCTGCAGGCCGCCCAGAAGCAGAGCAGCGGTAGCAGCCAAATGTGTGTCAGCCAACTGCCCCAGTCTGTTACAGAGAGCTCCACAGAGACACTAGCTGATGTGACAAAGCAGCTGGAGACGAAGACATTAGACTCCCCTCCATATGATCTCTCAGACGGCCGTAATGAGGCTGAAGAGAGACATGTGTACAGAGTTTGCCAACTTCCTCAGCAGCACCAGCAGGAGAGAGATTCATCTGCAGAGGGGGTCAACCACTCTCACCTGTACCATCATCTTCAGCAGCCTCATCCTTCATACCTCGGTGCACAAGACGAGGAGCCACCTGTGCTGACCTATGAAGGCGGGCACAGGAGCGAGTCTTACGACCAAGGCCAATCAAGCAAGGACACATCATCCATTGATGGAGATCCTCGCAGCTCTGACAAAGACGCCTCTGATGATGATGAATCCCCCTCCTCATCATGCTCCGATATGGGCAGCTACCACAACCAACATCTTACAAGCCTCCACAACCCTGCCTCGCCTCTGCCTTCCACCCAGGGAAGCTCTCAGGCCCAGGGCCGTGATCCCCAGGGGGAGGTGAAGGGCACAGCATTGCCCCACAAACTCAGACTCAAACACCGGGCCATGAGCACCGGGAGCAGTGGGGGCAACTGCTCGGGCCAGGAATCCCCGACAACCCCTCCCTCTGCCACTCCACCTCCCCTGCCCCAGCATCCTTACTTGTCACTCATGCCACAGCAGAACATTATGCGAGAGAGCCCGAGTGGAGGCTATAAACAGGCGGAGGGGGGCAGGAAGGAGAGTGGGAAAAAGGAGACAGGTGGACGACGAAACAAGAGGCGAGATTAAGTGACATTCTTTTTTAGAACTTGTCACAACAAAAGACATAATTTCACCTCTAAGATCTACCCTGCCGTCATGCCTTTGCCCTATAATCAAATCCCCTCCTCAAGCCCTTGGGACAGCAAGCTGGGCTTTTTCTACTCCCCTATGCCCAATGTCACCTAAAAGGCTAGACTTCTTAGAGGGCTGTATCATATTTGTAAATATTGTACAGATTTGTCATTTCTTAAATCCTCTCCATACTTACAGAAGCAGTTTTGTTTATGTGACGAGAGGAGGAATGGAACTGCCTGCTTTTCATCAACATTTAGATCACTACAAACAAGATTGTAGGAAATAGGAAAAGTTTTGAGCTTTATAAGTACTATAAATTTGGTACATATCTGACTGTAGACAAACATACACATGTATGGCTATCTGCCTTAATTTAAATCTAATGCAAACGTACACTGGGGACATTCCCTCGACCAAAGAAGCACCAACACCACCAACACTACAAATATCAAGTTCCATACCTCTTCCCAGACCCTACCTCTACCAACCCATACTCTCCCCAACCAACTCCATTTTTTCACACAAAGATCGCCATCACCTTTATTTTTTAAGCACTTGGTTTGTATATTACTGTGATATATGAATATATGTATCTATTATAAATATATATTTTACAAAGAAATTTGAATACAAATTCAACAAAAATGCGACAAACCTGCAACGGTAAAAGAGGGTTTTGAAAGTGACCATCCTATTATGAATCACAATTACTGTACAGCCATGTTGTCCACTGTTGATACAGGACCCATTCAAATTAAAAACGCCTCTCTCTTGATTGTTAAGCTTTAGCATTAATCATTTTTAATGCCCTGTTTACACAGCAATGGCCGTCCAGTTTGGAGAGCCAACAGCACTGAATGGAGAACATGTTGTTTCCAGAGGCCTCATTAAAATGTTTGGATTTCTTAACCTTTAACCAGCCTTTAAATATTTGGTGGAATTCACCAGCTGCAGGCTATGAGCCTTTATTTTATTGAGCTTTATCAACCATATCTTGTTGTTGTTACCATTCACTGGTCCAATGTATTTATTTCCCTCTCCTCACACGCCCATCGCTGTTGAAAAGCCCACAGGAACATAGACGGAGAATGTGTACAGAACTTTTTAGATGCAGCCTTTGAACTGTAATGGAGGTTTGGGATGATTGGGAGTTGCGTCACATTCATGTAAACACACTGCATTGTACTGAACAAGTTCCTCTTGCGAAAAGACCTAAGAAGAGTTACTGGACATTAGTTGACATTAAATTAGGTTTTATACTGTGACCAAGCATGGCCCTCGATGTTCATATTGGCTCCCAGATCATTGAGTTTTTGTGAAATAAAAGCCAATGCAAAACAAAATACTCTAATCCTCCAATTGGTAACAGTTTTAAAATTCCCCAACAGCAATCTGAGCTTAAATTAATGAAAACAATTACCTCCTTTGTCTCCCATGTGCCTCCATTATTCATATCAGGGGTCATTCATCCCTTTCTCATGGTAGTTCTGCTACTGGGCAGTGATGAATTGCCTGCACTGGATCCTAGTTTAGCAAAGGTCTATGTACCACGTTTGGCTTTTTGGTGCTTGTGTATAAATGTAAAGTTCCCCCCACCCTCAAACAACACTGTAATGTTTATTTCATTGGTTTTATATCCTCTTTTATTTGTTCGTCAAGGTGTTGTTCTGTTTTCTCTATTCTGTGTCTTTTCTATTGACTGTGATGACATGTATTTGCCTCATTCCTCATGCCCCCTTCCCCTTTTTTCAGTGTGTATTAATCAGTAATGTTTGTAGTTTTGCTGATGGTTTTATGAAAAAGACAAGAGGACAAAAAAAAGAAAAAGGCAAAGCTAGTGGGGTGTTTAGAGATGGGTGGTGGTTGGTTTGGTTGGTCATTACCATCGCTTCCTTTTGACATGAATATGTATGTACAGACACTAATGTTCATTGTGGAAGATGGGAGCATTTCAAGAAAAATTAAATAAAAACAATGTTGACCCTAGCAACATATCAATGAAAATGGCCTGTTTTTCTCTGTTCTTTCACCACTGTTTGTGTGGTTTATCACAAAACACCTGTTTGGATGTTACACACACATGCAGCCGCCTTACATTGAACAGAGCTGCCATTTTGATCTTTCTACGAGCAGCGACTGTCAAAATAGCAATCACAGACTGTATGCAGCACATTCAAACTGCCAGCCTGGCTTGTCATACTATCAACATTATGCCAGAACCACCAGTTGGGTAATACATTACTCACTGATTGACATAACAGAATGAATCACTATTGGTAACCAAACAGAATAAATTAGAGCAGTATAACCATACTTGGTTTTTAATCTTTCTTTTATATTCCTTGAGGACAGCTAGTTTCTTGTCATGTTATATAAAGACATGCCCCTGTTTCCTGTAAGACTGTTTATTTTTTGTGTTTACTTTTCTCAAAAATAACGCTCTCGCAATATCAGATTTTCCAAACAACATTATCATTGCCAAAAAAATTATGATGATATTATCCCAATGTATACAGAACATTTTTTTTAAATTAAGTGTTGCAAGAAAAAATTCATCTTTAACCTTTTTTATTTTGTGTTTCGTCTCTTTTTTGGCAAATGAATTACACTCCAAATAAGAGTAGGGAGGTGGAGAGAGTGTGTAACCAGGATAATGTGTGTGTAACCAATGCTCAACCTGTTTCCATTGGGCAGAGATAGCTTTGTATAGAGCTTACCATTACTCACTTTTCTGCATCTGAGGCTAATATGCAATGAGAAGAACTTCGCAGTGACGCACTTTGCCCGGGGGGCCTACAGACTCCCTGGCAAGCCTGTGTGATGTAACACTGGCCTACTTCTACTAATAGACATGAGCCTAATGCATGCAAATGCCATCAAATGGTGCACTCAAGTAAACTTAGCCAAAGCCCTTGTATAGGTACACACTCTTTTGATTATAGCCTTTGCACTTGAGACTCATATTTAAGCCTCTTCATTACTTTTGACTACATTACATTTGTCCTTGAGTGGACATTAGAAAGACTCAAGCTGAAAATCAATAAAATCACAATCAAGGATGTTCTAAAATACATCTCTGCTCTAACATGATTTCACTCAGCAATGAGACACTGGCCTCCAAAGCCAAAGGATTGCTTTTGTTGTAACAACTTGAACAGGTGTGCCTCCCTGCCCCCCCTCCAAAATCCAGAATATTTATAGCAGAGGAGTGGCACAAAGTGGGCCACGTTTCAAACTAAACAGCCTATATCTGAACCGAGAGAGTCAGCTCTGTGTGGGACAAAGCCGGGGCCGAGCCAGTCTGAGCCTCTGACTGCTGCTGCATGCTCAACTGTCCTGCCAACCTCCTGGCCAAGTCCCACTGCATTCTTTGTAGTGACACAGAAAAGGCTGTTATCAAAGTCCACATTCAGCAGCTATATGCTACCATATTGTTGGAGGACTGTACGTGTAAATGATAGTTAGATACATGAGGTGAATATTCAATAATAATAATATCTTGCCTTTTTAATTAGGGTTCACATTATTCCTTTAAATGCTAAATTTAGAAATTAAATTACAATACAAAATTGTAAAGGTGTTATTATACAATTGGTCCCTAAAAATTGGTGGATTATTGACTTATTGATTACTGATTATCTTTGTCTCCCACCAACCAAAACGGGGTCATGTTCATAACAACATAAAGGGCGAAGGGAGGAGCAGTGAGGGGGGAAAGGGGGGAGGGAATTAACCCAGTGCACTAACTTGATCTAAGTCTGCAAACAAAGCACCTCTTTGAGGCTGACGCATCAATGCCCTTCACAATGCTCTCAGTCACACACACACAAGCAAATACATGCATGCACACACACCAATTCACATTCCCTCACACACGTGCAAAAATAGGGGGGAAAAAACTGCCGTACCGTTAGGATTTTGGATTACGGGGAGTCTTTTCAGTAAACATGAAATTCCTTAGAATAGCTAACCTATGTAGCACCTCAGGGATCATACCAAGGTGACACTCCCTGCAAGGAACAGCAAAGCCTCGGCAGCATTTTACTGCATCTCATATTTTCCTGATTTGACTTGAATGGCTGCTGCACTGGAGCTTGCATAAACAGGTCAGGAGGAAAGTAGGTCAGTTTGGGGGAGAGGAGTAAAGAGAAGGAGTGTGCTGAAGGATGGATCGATGAAGGTTATGGCTCCATCCGTGTCACTCTTGTTCGTCTCTGGCAGCAGAGATGCTCTTGGCAAACAGGGCTCTCTTGTTACCTGGTTCCCCTTCACAGCCTGGGGAAAAGGGTTAGTGGAGCAGGGGAGGAGGGAGGAGGGAGGGTAGGGCGATGCAGAGTCAGAGGAGGACGAGAGAGAAGAATAGTATGGAGCAGTCGGGGTTGGACGGGGAGAGGGGACTGCAGAGATCTGGTATATTTTCAAGATGTCACACTAGAAGCTTCTCACACATTTCTGGGGCTGGTTCCAGGATGCCTGTGAAGCCAGGTCAGATTCAGGTAACACGACTGAAAAAATCCCCTGCCTGCATACTGGAAAGTATGCCAAACACAGCTAAACCTCAATTGGCTTTGTGTGCAACATTCTACATTCAGTAGCGGGTGTACAGTGACAATTGTCTCTCCAGGCTTCCTTACAGTCAAGATGGTGATGAAGATAACAAAAACGGGGATTTATTTACCTCTTATTGTGCCTAACTTTAGGTTATCATAACATATCCGGTATGGAATTGTTCTGCAGATGTTCCGGTTCAAAATGACACCAAACTTTTCTATGGATGTCAGTTTTTTAGCCACAACAAAGGCTAAAATGTGGCCTGCAACAGGTAAGGCTTGTATTTAGTCTGCCTTTTCAAAGCAGTTGTTGATACTTGCGGCCCGTAGCAGTCGGTTAAGAGGAGTCAGCAGTCAATGGCGGTATAACAGTCAATAAATAAAAAAAATTAAAGTTGTCACCACAACCACGAGAGGTCCTTGAGCGTACAATTAGAAATGAGCACAACATATATGAGGCTGAAGGGTCGAGAAGAATGCCAGTTTAGCCGTAAACAGACAGACACACACGCATGAATGAACACAGATGTACGACTGGCGGAGATAAGGAGCGAACATGTCGACTTTTAAAATGTTTCCATCAACACTATTGTAAAGCTGCTGAGCAAACACACCTGTGCACGGGCAAATATACAGAGTAGTGAAGTGATGATGCACATAGTTTCCCCACACTGCTGTTCAGAAGACTTACATGTTTATCATTTTCCACAGTTCACTATGTGACACTGAAGTTCTCCTGAACTTAAAGTATGCTCAACTAAGCAGAATTATCATTACATAAGGAGAACAAAACAAAATGGTTTCTTTGGAAAATAATTCTTGGAAAATATTCCAGTATTCAAAGCCAGTCATAACAAGCATATGAAAAAGTAAAGATGAAAAGCATCTTCTGCTTACATTACTAGCTTGTAGCTTGAGGCTCAGTACACATCTCACCCCATGTTATGAAGAGGTTACAGAAGGAGTCTGAACAGAGGCAGCAACAATAAAGAGCTAAACAAATGTGAGGGAAGAGCTATGAGAAGAAAAGTTAGAGTTGTATAAATGCAGTATTATGAAGTGAGATAGGGGAGCACTACAAAATGTGTGTTGAAAAAGAGGCTATGGCAAAAAATCAAGTGTGCAGTTTCAGTTTGAGATAAACTCTTAGGGTGGAAGCATCTTTAGTTTCAGCAAAGACTAGCAGTGAGAGATGAGATGGATGACACATTAAATACAACACGCAGTTGTTCACATTCAAACTGGTCTGAAGCGGCTGGAGGAGTGATAGAGCTCGGACAGGGAGTGGCCTTGCCCTGAATTAGCTCTGGGCTCACTGTGGCCCCCACTGTCTTCACCCTACTCTCTAGGTCATGCACACACACACACACACACACACACACACACACACACACACACACACACACACACACACACACACACACACACACGCACACACACACACACATGAATAAGTTATGTAAGATGTACAGGAATGTCACAGAATGTATTTTAAGTGCATTTATTCTTGACAAACAAATTAGGCTGTATTTCCACTGCATGGTGCAGCACGGCTCTACTCAACTCAATTCACTCTTTCTTAGTTATTCTTATTGGAAAAACTGTGGATGTTCAATGTGAGCTTAGTCGATACTAGAAAGTGGAGTTATAACACCGCAGACCACTGATTGGTCAGAAAGAATTGTCACCAGCCGGCCATCCTGCACAAACCCAATTTTTAAATAGGCAAGCTATCATCAATAACGACCACATTTAGCAGTTCACAAAACTACAGCGTACAATTGGCGTAATGCCGACATTTGGTTGCCGATGAAAAGATGGATTCAGTAATTGTCGCGTTGTGTCGCTACGGCGATCAGCTGAGAATCCGCCTATACTGAGGGAAACGAAATAGAGAAAAGGATCTAAAAACCCAAAGAAAGTTTAGCCGAACCATGCAATAAATAAGTGGCACAAGCTAATAACTCAAAGACATTTCAAAGGTGTGTTTGTGTTTATGTGTGTGTGACACTATGCCATTAAAAATGGGAGCAGCCTAAGAAAAGAAAAGGAAAAATCTGACTCAGCGCGAGTTAATCCTCAAACTGTGATCTACTTATCCCGACGTTAGTATGACCCATTTCTTACAGCGTCTCCAGTCCTGAGATCTGGTGGGACAAAATGGTGCCTCAGTTACCGCTCACCATCTACACCTGCAGTGCAGCGGGATCCCCACTACTTGTCCTCCTCCTTAGCAAAGCAGAATGCAAATGCAGCAGTGGACCTGCTGCTGACTGGCACGCAGCAGCAGACCTGGGCGAGGGCTGTCACTGCAGTGCCAGGTTCTGCCGGCTCATATTAGAATGTAGGAGAAAATATGCTAGAGGGAGAGATAATGAGAGGAAGAGATGAAGAGTGTGCAATCACTAGAGGGAAACAGTCCAAAGAGGGAGACGGTGAGGACAGATCATGAATGATGATGGATGCCCAGAGGGCAAAGAGAGGGAGTGGGAAAACATTGTAGGGAGTAAAAACAAAGAGCTGGCTGTGTCATTCGCCCAATGGGCTTCCTTCCTGTTGGGCCACAAGGCCATCTCCACCTGCACCTCCCTGCCAAACAGGTTAACTCAAGTGATGTAAGAGGTGGGGGTGACACAAATACCACACATTCTGTTGCTTGTGCATTCATCGCAGCTCTGCAGCTCCACCCGAGCCACACACGCACCCACGGTAACACCGCCCAGAGAGGCCCTCTCTCAGGTGGAGATGCCTGAACTCGTGCAGCAGGGAGATGCAGGGATGCAGTGATCCAGACTGTCTGTTGGACAATTGTAAAACACTTACAATCCAATTACAATGCAGTACAATGAAATATATGCTTTACAGCACCGCTGCCACACAAATAACCTTTTGGGCCCCTGTGTCGTTCTTTAGAGGTTCTCTGCTGGTTCTTCAGCTTAGTTTACTAGAATTAAGTTTAGTTTAGTTGAGAAATAATAAAAACATAACTTCAAATAGCCTACAAACATTATATATTTCCAGAGGATAACACATTTAAGCTGTGGCTTTCGACCTCTTTGCCCCCATGCGCGTGGAAATATTCCAGTGCCCCCCACAGAGGACATGATAACCCGTCTGTCATCATGGCGGACCTGCACACACAGTGCAGTTAGTCCAGCTTATTCCATTTGACCTCATAAAAGTGATTTGTTGTAGTCCTCCAATATTAACAAAGCAGAAATCCTTCTTTGTTTCCTTTTTCCCATTCATAATGTGACAAAAATAAGTATATGTGAAATCTACAGAAAGTAAAAAAGGCTGTTATTATGTTCATATATTAACTCTTTTATTTATGTTGTCAAATGATTACTTATGTCTTGATGTTTTGGGTTTGAAGTATTCTAGTGTAATTGATGTTTTCAATAAATTACTATTATCTCAAGGCCGCCTGGTTGAGGACCACTGCATTATAAGTGAGAAAGAAAAGTGTATTTCCAATGTTAATGTCACACACAGGACATAGGGACAAATCAACAAAGAACAACAATTATTATATATTTCAACCTTTTTATTTGGCAACTTTTTTGTTTAAGCGACATAATGCTAAATGACACTTCAAATGATTCCATCTTTAAAAGGTTTTATAGAGAACCTTTTAAAGATGGGTGCCATATAACCCCAAAACCGCTATAATAACAAGTCAAAGAACCACTTTTGGATACTGTCTAGCAACATTTGTGTTTAGACTGTATCACAAACTGTCATTTCAAAGGTCAAGGCAATAATTCAGATCATGAAAAACATGTTGGGCCAGCAGTGGGGCCACATTGTTTCACCAAGATTACACAGCTGCAATAACACTGATGCTGCCAAAATCAAACAGTCTGGAATCCAGTGATGATAAGGAAAACATATATTGTTTTCCGTTAACTATATCACCTTTTATTTAATACACAACAACTTGAATCACTGTAAGTGTACTTGTAAATCTGAGAGGATGTGTGGGGTGTTTAATATCTTCACAGAGTCATGGTTTAATGGTTTGAATAAGTAACAAAGAGCGATGAAGTAAATGAAAAGGAATGTGTTTGTATAGTGTGCAAAATTGAAATCATTGCAAAGCTTAGTGAAAGAACACGATAGCGTTGTAAACATCAGGCCTGAGTCGAGTGCACATATAAAGAGATGAAACTGTGATAATCTCATGTAAATATTGACTTAACGGCTATCAAAGGTTTTTTGACACACACCATGATGAATGATTTACTAGTAATGTTTAATGAGTATTGCAATAAACATGGAGCTACGTAAAAAAAAAGACGAATGGTAGTGAGTTATTAAGAGAGAGAAAAAAAGGCAATGCTGAAGCCTTTCCTATAACACATAACACTTTAAAAAAACATCACACTCTTGTGTTGATAAAATCATAAAATAACATATTTTTTGTTGTTTTGTGTTTGATCTACTATGAAAGAACTGCTTCTTCTTCACTTTGGCTGCAAACACTGATTTCACAGAGGGCATATCTCAAGACAACAGTGTTGTGGTGCAGGTTAGAATGCGCTGGGGAAGGTATTACACAACACTAGGCAGCCTGTAGTTATACTTGAGTAGCATATGGCTGCCTGTGTTACTGTTGGATCCCGGCAGTGTGGAATGTTTGTTTGGATTTTAGAGGGCTCAGTCAGGGGGCCCAGGACGAAGCAGTATGTGTATGTGTGTGCATGGAGGTGTGTGCATGTCTGTGTTTGTGTGTGTATGTGCATGTACGTGAGGGAGAGGGTTCACTCATTGCATATTACCTTCACTTGTCTTGCCTCTGTTTTTTTTTTCAATTCCTCATCTATGGCTAAAAATGAGGTCAGCAGTCACACGTGATGTTTCAGCCAGAGGAACGAGACATTCTTAACCTTTAAAACAGATATTTCTATGACAATCTGTAACTGTGCCTTGACCTTAAAAGTATAAAGCTTCATCCGCCATCTGCAGACTTTTTGAGGAAACATCTTCGTCACCTAAACAAAAATCTTCTTCTTCCTTTGACAGAGCCACACAGAAATGGCAGTTTGTCGTTTGTTAAGCTTACTGTTGACTTTGGATCGACTCCAGTATTAGTGACCTTGTGGAAAGTCTCAATTACAGGTGTTGTTAGTGTGTGTGTGTGTGTGTGTGTGTGTGTGTGTGTGTGTGTGTGTGTGTGTGTGTGTGTGTGTGTGTGTGTGTGTGTGTGTGTGTGTGTTGACAGGCAATGGGAGTGGCAGGAACAAGGAAACAAAAGCACATTAAGAGAACACACAGTAATACATTTAGTCTTTACATCATTGATGTATACTTTAGTTCAAACAGACAGATCTTTCTGAAAGGAGTTGCCAGACAAATAACATTGCATAAATGGCGCACATTTACATATTGACAACAAACATGTTGTTATTTGTAGAATAGTCCACCATGGAATGTGTTTATCTCAAGGATTCATTTCTGTGGCAGCTGAATATACGAAAAAGGGCCGAAGGGGAAAAACAGTGATAAACAGTGACAAAGCTGAATCAGAAGCTTTTGCGGACTTTTGCATTCTCCATATCGGCAAATACAAGCTAAATAAAATTGAATAGAATACAAAGTGACTCATTATTTAAATGTACAGTTTATTCCGATAGTGTCCTGCTGCAGCGCTTTAGGCTCGGGCCCACCTCCAGCCTATATTGTATATTCATTGCCATGACCCAGGGTGGAGAATCACGTGTTAATCGTGTTTCCTTATCAATAAATAATGTTGACATGCCATAGTATTATATTGCGCAGTGAACTGTTTGATTGCGCTTAACAATAATAAATTAAGTAGCCTAATGTTACGGAGCGTATATTGCAGGGGTCACCAACCTTTTTGATACTGAGAGCTACTTCAAGGGTACTGAATAATACGATGGGCGACTTGTTTGATACAAACTTCCTGAATAGCATAGTTGCATGGTTCACCTTTAATGATAAAATTATCATTAATAATAATAATCAGAATTAATATTCATAATAAATAAAATGATTCCCCATAGTCTATTCTCTTCATTTCATAGCTTTCCTCTTGGTTGCGCTGCTTCCAGCCTCAGATCGAGATTTGGAGGTCTGGTCTTTATGTTAGAGCTTTTATCCAATCATATTTCAGCCATAATGTGTTGCCAGGATCCAAGAAATCTGCCCTTAGGCCTTCAGAATCAACAGTGCGGGCGCCTGTCGCTTAAAGTGAACGGAGACAAAACTGTGGCGTTAACCAATCAGATTTCGAGTTGGGGACACTGGAGCCAGCTAGCAGGTGTACGATAACGTCAGCAATTCCACGTCTTTTGATTGGATACGCACTATTGAGAGGCAGAGCTAGCAGAGCTAGCAAACTTTGAACAAGCTAATTTGTGTAGATTTCTACAAGCTTTTTTTCAACCCACAATGGCTAAAGGAGGAGAAGAGATCAATTTGGTCGCAGATATAATTACAACGCCATTTTCAAGACAAACTTTCAAGACAAGATAGACATCGTGAGAAGAGAACGGCCAACCCCGACGCTAGCGAGCCTATCATAGCTGGGAAAAGGGTTTGTCCGTCACTTTCAAATCATTAACTACGAGTGGTACCCCCGGCTCACAGCCTCCGAGAGGCACTGCAAATTGTACTGCTGGGAATGCCTGCTATTTACAACTAAATGTTTCGTAAATATTAATATAACTCTGTTGTTAGGGTGATGTAACGCCCGGTTATACTGCGTTTCTGTCTAAATGTATAGTTTCTAGAGCCATGGCGTCATAATGATGGTATTAAGAGGTGGAATAATTCAGGTGGGACTGTGTAGGACATCACTGAAGGCCTAGGTGTGAAATGCACGGCCCGCCACTGGTCAGAGTTCATATATACATAAAACATTTTTGTTTTTTAAATTCTATATTCAATATTGTCATTGTCAAAAACGATCCTCATGATAGAGAGGGAAAGTAAAGGAGAGACCCTGCCCGGAGGAAGCCTGGGGCCCCTGTCTGGAGCTAGGCCCAGTGGGAGGGCCCGACAGCGAGCGCCTGGTGGCCGGGTTTGCCATGGAGCAAACCAGAAGAAGCTACATCCTGTGGACCCACCACTCATGGGAAAAACCGCTGGGGTCGAGTGCGCTGTCACACGGGTGGCAGTGATGGTAGGGGACCTCGACAGACCAGACCCAGGCAGCAGAGGCTGGCTCTGGGGATGTGGAACATCACCTCTCTGTGGGGGAAGGAGCCAGAACTAGTGCGGGAGGTGAAGCGCTACCAGTAGGATCTGGTGGGGCTTACGCACAGTCTTGGCTCTGGAACCATACTCCTGGATAGGGGTTGGACTCTATTCTTCTCCGGAGTTTCCAAAGGTGTGAGGCGTCGGGCGGGTGTGGGGATACTCACAAGTCCCCGGCTGAACGCCGCTATGTTGGAGTTCACCCCGGTGGATGAGAGGGTCGCCTCCTTACACCTTCGGGTTATGGGGGGGAAAACTCTGACTGTTGTTTGTGCCTATGCCCCAAACCGCAGTTCGGAGTATTCAGCCTTCTTGGAGACCCTGAATGGAGCTCTGCAAGGGGCTCCACTAGGACACGTAGTCTTGCTTGTGGGAAACGATGGAGACACCTGCAGAGGTGTGATTGGGATGAACGGCCTCCCTGATCTAAACCCGAACAGTCGTTTGTTGTTGGACTTCTGTGCTAGTCATGGAATGACCATAACAAACACCATGTTCGAACATAAGGATGCTCATAAGTGTACGTGGTACCAGAGCACCCTAGGCCAAAGGTCAATGATCGATTTTGTAATCGTATCATCTGATCTGAGGCCGCATGTTTTGGACACTCGGGTGAAGAGAGGGGCGGAGATGTCAACTGATCACCATCTGGTGGTGAGTTGGATTAAGGGGTGGGGGAAGACTCTGGACAGATCTTGTAAGCCCAAACGGGTAGTGAGGGTGAACTGGGAACATCTGGAGGAAGCCCCTGTCCTGGAGATCTTCAACTCACACCTCCGGCGGAGCTTTTCAGACATCCCTGTGGAGGTTTGGGGCATTAAACCTGAGTGGGCGATGTTCAAAACCTCTATTGCTGAAGCTGCGGTGATGAGCTATGGTCTCAAAGTCTTAGTTGCCACAAGGGGCGGTAACCCTCGAACACCGTGATGGACCCCGGTGGTCAGGGAAGCCGTCCGACTGAAAAAGGAGTCCTTCCGGGTTATGTTATCCGGGAGGACTCCGGAAACAGTTGCAGGGTACCGAAAGACTAGAAGGGCGGCAGCCTCTGCCGTGGCAGAGGCAAAGCAGCGGGTGTGGGAGAAGTTTGGAGAAGCTATGGAGAAGGACTTTCGGTCGGCACCAAGGTGCTTTTGGAAAACTATCCGGCACCTCAGGAGTGGGAAGCAGGGCACCTCAGGAGGGGGAAGCGGGGAATCATCCAAGCTGTGTACAGCAAGGGTGGGAACCTGCTGACTTTGACTGAGAAGGTTATCGAGCGGTGGAAGGAGCACTTTGAGGAACTCCTGAATCCGACTAATACGCGCTGTATGGTAGAGGCAGAGGTGGAAGCTGATGGGGGATCATTGTCAATTTCCCTGATGGAAGTCACTGAGGTAGTCAAACAACTCCACAGTGGCAAAGCCGCAGGGGTTGATGAGATCCGTCCAGAAATGCTGAAGGCTTTAGGTGTTGAGGGGCTGTCTTGGTTGACACACCTCGTCAACATTGCTTGGAAGTCTGGGACAGTGCCTAGGGGGTGGCAGACCGGGGTGGTGGTTCTCCTATTTAAAAAGGGGAACAGAGAGTGTGTGCTACAGGGTATCATACTTCTCAGCCTCTCTGGTAAAGTCTACTCCAAGGTACTGGAAAGGAGGGTTTGGCCAGTAGTCGAACCTCTGATTGAAGAGGAACAATGCGGATTCCGTCCTGGTCGTGGAACAACGGACCAACTCTTCACTCTCACAAGGATCCTGTAGGGGGCCTGGGAGTACGCCCATCCGGTCTACATGTGTTTTGTGGATCTGGAGAAGGCGTATGACCGGGTCCCCTGGGTGATACTGTGGGAGGTGCTGCGGGAGTATGGGGTGAGGGGGTCACTTCTGAGGGCCATCCAATCCCTGTATGCTCAAAGCGAGAGTTGTGTCCGGATACTCGGCAGTAAGTCAAACTCGTTCTCACTGGCCTGGGAATGCCTTGGGATCCCCCAGTTGGAGCTGGAGGATGTGGCCCGGAGAAGGGAAGATTGGGGTTCCTTACTGGAGCTGCTGCCCCCGCAACCCAATCCCGGATAAGCGGTAGACGATGGATGGATGGAATATTGTCATTTTAAAATAAAGAATAATTCAAGTGTTATTGATTTATTTGTTTTTAACAGCAAAACAATTAAATACAAATTTTAGATAGAGCTTCATGATGACTAGTGCTATTTTTAGAACATGCCCGGCGGCCGACTCACGTGGTCCCTACGGGCGACCAAGTGCCCACAGGCAACGCGTTGGCTACCCCTGGTATATTGTGATACATTGTATCACGAGTTAAACATGAGTTTAATAACATGCTACTGTAGCTATGCTAAAGTCATTAGCAAACTAATGGTGACGTTAGCACAACACAAGTAAGAAAATGCAAAAAGCTTAATGTAAACATTTCAGGTAAAGCTAATGTTAGTTAGCTAACGACATTAGCATATTTAGGGTTAAATATTAAGGTCAGTACGAGTTATTTGCTGCTCAATGTTACCTAACTTTATAAGTTAGGTATATTAAAGTATTAAGGTTGTGTTGATTACCTTGGCGTTATTGCTGGAGGTCTTGTGGCTTATTCAAACTAATGAATGTATTCTATTGTATCCTGATGTTCATCTCTAGCGTAGGCTACACAATTTCAGACGTCACTACCTTCTCAAAGCTTGGGACCCGAAAGGGTTGGACAGGGGAGGTGGGTCCGAGCCTGGAGCTCTGCAGCTAGACCCTTCGCAATTATTCACATTTATTTGTGTCTGTCAGACAATTCATGTGGAATGGATTATTATGTAAATTAAGAATATGTGTAGGATTGAGATTCAGCGTCTAGACCTTGTCACTCCCTATAAGAAAGCACAGAGCACAGCATAGCAGGGGAGGGGGAGTGAAGATAAACACTTTCCCCCCAAGGCAAATGAAGACTCAAAGCCTACAGGTGGATGCTGGGGCAGATGTGGTGCTTTTCAAATGCTATTTGAAGCAGCAAGTGACAGCATAGCATTCAGGTGAGCGCTGTGGCAGCAGGCATGGTATGTATACCTTGCGTGCACTGCCATAATCAAAAAGGGTGAGCTGTCTGAGTATGCTGCCTTAAGGCATTGCTTAATTTGAGTAATTCATTGAAAGCAAAAAAAAACATAATTTTCTGCAAATCATTATCATGGCTGATTCCCTGTTTGCCTGTAATAATTTAGGGTTTAAGGGGAAAACTATGATTTCATTATGCTCTAGCACGTAACCTGCAGGAGAGATCACACTATCACTCCCTAACCTTCTCTTCAAGGGTGACTAAAAATTAAATCAACAAACTACAGTACAAACAAGGCTACAAGTCTACAGCCACACTAGCAACTCTGGAAGGCATCACGCTAACATGTTTTTAATGACAATGCTAACATGCTGATATTTAGCAGGTACAATATTATTGATGTTCACCATCTTAAGATACTTTCACACCACCATTGACAACCGCCTACCTGCAAGAATGTCCTGTAAAAAAGCAAAGCATTTTTAAAAGTTGCTACTGCCGCTACGGTGCAAGGCTTCGATGATACAGGCTCTTAGGTGAATGTGATGAAGGCTTTTTGCCAGGAGTGCAAGCTAACTAGGTGCGGTGTGAATATTTCCCCAAGAAAATAGGCTTCTGCTTGTCCTTTGAGTAGCTAGCACCGTGTTGTACAACTCCGGGTATTCAAGCACCAGCATAACCAGCTCCTCCATTGCTCCTCTTTAATTCTTTCTTCTTCCGCCTCATTCTTTTCCACGATGGCCGCCCCCTTCTATTGGATTGGCCGAAGCCAGGCGGTTTACTGCCAGAAGTTCAGCACACTAAACTCTGCGTGGCAATCTGTGCACATTCACGTGGGCGGCGACCTTTTCATACACCTACGGCTGTGATTGAAACCGCTGCCCCTCATTGAAATGACTGGAGGTGGCGAGTTACCGCAAGGCGGTGTGAAAACCCCTTCAGGTTATTGGTTAGCATGCTAACATTTGTTAATTAGTGATAAACACAGATCCTCTTGACTCGTCATTTATTTTCAGGTCATTTGTTAATCAAATAAAGGAACACATCTACTTTTATTAAATCACCTGTGTCTTACTTCACCGATTCGTATAACATAAGAAATGCAAAGAAAAAGGTTAAAACATGCTTGTGCTTTCTCAAGCTACCATCTGCTGTATCCCTTACATACCTTGATGCCTGACAGGCCTCATCTGAAACAAAAATAGGTATAAGTCAGTGAGCCCTTTGTGGTTATCAACACAGCGCCAAAGGCTGGCGCTGGAGGCAGCCAGCAAAAATGTAGGTCAGCTCCCCCCACTTTCTTCAGTGCGGCCCCGCCCTGCTCTTACCCTTTCACCAAATAACTTTACAAGCAGCAAAGCCTCGAGTGAACCCCACGCGCCACAGCAAAGCAGCTGAGGCCTGTGCGACAGACGGGAAAAGAGGGGCAGTTGATGGGGGTTGTTTTTGGTTGTTTATTTAAGGATCCCCATTAGAAGCACATGGGTGTGCCTCTCGTCTTCCTGGGATTGATCAGGGGCAAAGAGAAGGAGAGCATGCTTGAAATTCAGATTTGGCCCTCCTAACATGGCTCTGTCTCTTGGCGACCCCCCTCCTTCCTTTTTTCCTCCCTGACTTCTGAGGAAATCTCCTCTCTGCTCCAGGAATCCAGACCATATACAGCAGCTTGTGGGATCCCAAACCAACTGACTAAACTGCAGTCACGTGTCTCAGCTGGCTTTGATTCCACCTCAACGGCCAACTGCAGGAATGTCCCGTCTCTGCTGCGACCCCTCTCAGGGGCGACCGTTATTTATCAGCAGGTTCAGTTAGTTTTCCCTAGGTGTTAATGCCATGACAGTTTGTGTAGGGGGCAGAACAATGGCCACCTTTAAAGGAGACATAAACAAAGGTGGTTTTACATGTCTGGTACAGGAGTGGGAGTCAGAAAAAAAGAGAGAGAAGGAGACGATGATGGGGTGATCTTTATTTTCTCCTCAGACTGGAATGTGAGCACAGACGCTGTTTTAGGGGCCCCCGGCAGCAGCTGACTGCACCGGTGTGGGTGGGTGACTACAGCCTTCCATTAGGAGTCTGCTGTTCAGGGCAGTGTATCACATACTGGGGGAAGCACACTTTCCACTCTGGCAGACAAGGCTAAGAAATTGAATCATTCAGGTTATGCATCAACAGCTGAGCAGTACAAAAAATATTAAGGGGGAGGAGGGAGGAGTAGATCACTGATGAGTAATTTTTTTGTTCACTTCCTGTAGAAGGACCTCCACTTTCTTTTACGTTTAGAGTCCATCCACTCTCTTTAGACTTTGGTTTGGGCATTTTTGACTCAATTCTCTGAACTTTTCTTTTCACTTTCTGTGTGATTAGCGGGGCGTCCTCCTGTATGCTACTGTAATTAGATCAACTGGCATGCGCTGTCAAATTACAAGGACAATGGGATTCATCATTATAAGAACACAGGTACTAACATTTGCGGTTTAAGAATACGTCGTGAAATTGACCTTTCGCAAGAACAAAAAAAGATCAGATTTAAGAAGACATTAGTGAATGAGGCCCATTATTCTTGACAGTTTAGAAAGTAGTTCACTGTTTCCTGTCCCATTCAATGATCTTAAGATGTTTTGAAACATGTAATAAGTAATAATGAGGCATCGCACTGTTCCGGCCAGATTTAAAACACAAATCTCACAGCTGCAGGACGTCAGCATTGCCACGGTAAAAATTAAATACGGTGGGAGGGGAGAGGAGTTAAACCTCCGAGAAGGGTTTCCCAGTGAGATAGTCAAAATATGATCTGAAAGCAGAGAAGCTTAACTGCATTCAGTGGCCTGTTACGCAACTCGGTAAAAAAAAGAACCTTTTGTTTGAGGAGGATTGCACATAATAGCGTTATCTAATCCATAGAAGCCTTTCCATAGAAAAGAGAGGCTCACAAACAAATGGAAGAATTCAGAGAGGGTTGTTTACGTTGTGTGCAACAGATTTTACAGTGCATATATGTCTTGCAAACTGCTGAAGCATTCACATGCATAGATAATAGTGTGACCTCTATCCAGTGACACACAGCACATGCTGACATACATCTTTCGCTCACGTTGTCTGTTAGCTTCTCTCACGTTGTTGACACACTCACAGCTCCAGTGTGTGTCAAGTGTAACTGATACTTCTTCCCGCACACAACGCCACTGAACCTAGTTTCTCATCCAGTTCGATCCAGTTTGTCACAAAGCTGCAAACAACAAGCTTAAGGTGAGCGAGACCGGAGAGGATCGAGAGCAGCCACATGCAAGATTATTTCTGGGATCAGATGTCAGAAGAAGGGAAAAAAAGACTTAGCCATTTCCCTAACAGGGTCAGAGGTCAGAGCAACACTGGACAAACATCGCTGGAGTCGCACTGGGAGGCACAATGGACAAATTCTTTCCCACAACAACCAAAACACTCACAATTTAATACAGTTATTAAGATATATCCATGGACAAAAGTATCGACCAACCTGCCAACAGGTCATCATCTATAGAGCCTCTACCATGGCTAAGAATGATGTTAAGACAAATAAAGTAAATAAAACCTTTTTAAAAATGGATTAATAAAGCATTATAAAGTATGTTTAGATATAAGTCTTTAGATGGTTATGTTTGGGTAAAGTCAAATATGTTTATGTTGCGGTTAGAGATTTTTGTTTAAGAATAGGGCAGGAATCTAGCACGGATGTCCACCTCTTTCCCTAAAGATACAACCTGTCCTCGAACATATTGTATCTGCCGAAAAGTCATTTTGTTATTTTTTTGTGCGTTCTCTTACGAATGTCCAACAACATGATCGATCAGTGGAGAACCTACATTTAGCTTCTTGTTTAGGTTTGGGAAAAAACGGGGTTTGGGTTAAAATAAGTAAGTTTGTGACATAACTTACGTACGTGGCTTTCGTTAAGTACGTAAAAAAGGTTAAAATAAGTCAATGTTGACTTTTGGTTTCACACGGGACACAAACTGGTGAAGTCCTGCGCTTTATTTATCCATCCATCCAACTCGACCTCCACCCAACATGGACTTTGTCGCTCTATATACTACAGTCTGTCTTCTGACTCCCGTAGAGGCAGCCCTGCATATCCTGACTCCAGATTACGTGGAGTTAAATACAAATGTATTACGTGAGTTACATATGAAATATAATGCGTTACGTTTCGTAGGTATAAGTACTAACAGTGGAAGAGATCAGCCTGAACTATAGCAGGATCCATATGAACACACAGTGGATGCAGGCGTGGGAGAGTGTCCTGTTGACTGACATGTTTCAGGATATGTTATCCCTCCCACAGTGGCGATGGCTTCCTGCCACAGACAAAGGACTGGGCTATGAGCCTGGATTCTTCATAGGCCTTCAAGTGGATCTGGTTTATTGTGCAACCCAGGCACAAGCTCTCAGACAATGACAGGCTTTGTATCTCAGTCCATGTCTTTGCAGCTCAGCATCACTCTCTATCACATGCTCTTCTTCTTCTACGCTTCTCTCTCATTCGCTTGTTCCCTTTGATAAGCTTCCCCTCATTAGTCCTGGTCTAAAAAAAAATTATGTTGTAACAACTGGTCATTGTTTCTACAGACATTAGCAAGACCTCAGAGCATAGACGCGAGCCACTGTTTTGAAATAGAAAGAAACGAGAAAACAAAGTGATAATGATGGTGCAAGGGCCTCTTGTGAAATAAGTAAATATTGTGTTTGGTAATCTTGTTTCAGTGGGCTGAAATACATAAAGGTAAAATGTCATGAGGCTTAAGTTTGAGTTTGTTTGAATGGATTATTATTATGAAGTAATATATGACTTTGTAATAGAGGTAATATTAGATAACCAAGAAAGATAATTATTATCTTTTTTGTTGTTGTCTGACCACCAATTAGAGTAAAATCCCACCTACATCTAACACGCAGTTTAATAACATGTCTCTCCCTAGCTATTGTAATTTGACAATTCATGTTGACCTCACTTATTAAATTACATGGAATAAAAGATTAGTGGATTTAATTTATTAAGTAAGATTTTACATCGCAGTGGTCAACCTGCAACTTCAAATGGCAGCTGATGATGTTCATGTTGTCCTGGCACACGCGTAACATAAAACATTACTCCAAATCTCTGCTGTGAGACATATTCACTGTAAATCATTTTCAATGTGACGTGTCAAGTCTACGTGAGAGTCCTTCATCTTCCCGCCATAAAAGATGTGCTGAAAGTCATCTCTCAAGTTTGAATCAGCTTTAATGAATTATGATAAACTATGAAAAATGTTAGGATAACATTTTTTTTGAATATTTGATCATCTAGAAAGACGACATGTATGACGGTCAGTGTTGGGAAGGTTACTTTTAAAATTGTATTGATTAATTTGGCTGAATCCGCTTAATAAAAATAATAATAAGTGATGTAACGATTGTAATTGTAAAACTTTTTACATTTTATTTGTATTTGGGCAACAAAGCTTGATATTTCCCAAAGTTTGGACATATATAAGGAGCCATTCAAAGAACAGAATTAATGTTATATTCTACATATAAAAAATATATCTGGCTGTTACCCCCCTTTCTAATCACCAACATTTTGATTAGTAACTATAATTTAATTACATAATATTTTCTCAGTAACTGTAACGAGTTACATTTATTTTGTAGTTTGATTAGGTTGCATAGTTACTCCCCATCACTGATGGTTCTCACTATGTCTGGCATACTGAACATGAAATAGGGCAAGAAGAACTGCAGCAGAAAACACATCTCTGAACTTGATCCTCTCCACAACTGGAATATAATCTGGGGTTTACTACTACATATTATGTTACATATCAAAACACCTCCCATGTGTTCAAACACCTGTGACATTGGAGGCCAGCTTGATGACCCACTATCATTTCCTCAAACACGCAGAGTAGATTGTAGATCCTCTGTGATATTAGGCAAGTTATTTAGACCTCAGATGATTGTCCCGTTCTCTAATGATGAAACATAAACACAGAGAATCAGAGAGCGCATCTGTCCTCATCCCTCCTCGGTCCGTCCGGCAGGGAAATGTTTGCACCAAGGTCTCGCAGATATCTGCATGAACAATGACTACTTGTTATATTTATAATTTTTGGAACAACACGTACGACCTTAGTGTACAGACGCAAGTCCTTGGAAGGACTTTTTCGATAAATTTGTAAAAACAGATTTGGTCAGCTTTTAATGAAAGCTGAAGTATTCTGTGGGTGTGTTGTATTCATGTGTGTTGTATTGCATTCATTGCACCTCAATTCCACCCGTAGACTGTATATAAGAAGTGGACGTAGTCACTGTGATGACCACTGGTATGGGCACTACCTTTTTAAGCCTTGAGTTTGGCATTTAGTTTTTTTGGAACCAGATAACAACAAGAGGATGAGCGGGTGAAGTTAAATACAACCGAACACTGAACAAGATATTTTTAGATGTTAAATGTTACAGCTAATTTTCACTTCAAATTGTAAAGTTCTAAGACAAAAAACGCGGAAAAACCCAAACCGGACGGCACCGTGGTAGCATCTTGTCATTCACAAGGTCGTCCCGCCATAAAGCATTCCTTGCTTTATTGTCTATGTTGCTTTAAATGGGAACATCATTTGCTAAATGAACATCATGCTGTGTTGAAGAAGACTCGAAACTAACAATTGAGGCATAAACTCGTTAGCAAAATGTTTACTGAAGTAATAAATCAAGTGAGAAGTCAGGACATTTTCTCATAGACTTCTATACAATCTGACTTATTTTTTGCAACAAATGGAGTAGCCCCCTGCTGGATGTTAGAGAAAAGGTTTAAGGTATTTCTGTTTTGACTTTTTGTTTTGACACATTTTTAGAGTTTGCCCCTTGATGTTAACTTAGTATTTCTCTTTCATCTCCTCCTACTTACATTTTATGATTTATGTTGAGTACAAAACATACATATACATGCTACATAGAGTCAAGGACACATACCACAATCTTCTCTCTCCCTACACACACACACACACACACACACACACACACACACACACACACACACACACACACACACACACACATACACACACACACGCACGCACACGCACCACACACACACACACACACACACACACACGCACACAACTTGTATGTAGAGCCATGAACTTTCTGCCACTTGTTACAATGACCTTGTTCCATTTCCTAACTATTTTACTTTTAGTTACACTTCATTAATATTTTTTATGAGTGGTGGTAACTCGGTACCTGTAACCACAATGTTTGCTAATAATACACACTCTGTCTTAAATTAATGCTGACAGGAACAACATTTATAATGTACTCAACTCTCTTCATATTGCAAACCAAAGGAGAGATATTGCCCAAAAATAAATAGATAGAAAATAAATAAATAGAGTAATGATCATTGCATTATCCTCAAGTGACACCATTTACAACATTCAACATCATTTTAATGTTGTAAATATGTTCAAATGTTTATTAGTGAGATTTTACTCTTGCTCTTGTTGGGTAATTATGAACAAATGAGTCATTACACACTTACCCATCCACCCACGCACACACACAGACACTCTTTATCTTACAGTCCTCTAAGCTTCTGGGAAAGAAACCATAAATGTGTGTGTGTGCTTGCTTTGGTGCCACGTGAGTTATTGGTTAAGTAGGTCAGTCAGTAAGTCAGGAGTGGCAAGGAAGTAGTGCACAAACACAGGCTAACTCCATTACCTCATACAGTGGATTAGTGTCAACAGGCCCGTCCATCTGTTTCCAGCCGTCCTTGGTTCAAGTGACTGTAAGGAGAGCAGCGGGGATTCTTGTTCCTACCCACCTGTTCCTGTTTGCCCCAGTAAACTACACATACATCCCGCACACATACCTGCAAGCAATACACACAGACATCCGAGTGAGTATCTACACACACGGGAATGTACACACACAAACATACACACTCACACACAGAAATGAGGTCTACAGCGCAGCTTCCTGGTGCAATAACCTCATAAACAACCCCCCTTCAAGACTCTGCTGACTGCTGACAAACGCGTGTACACGAAGAGTCCAATTGCAACTTCTGTGATTAAGCCAGTAACATTACAATATTACAGTTCATAAAGCGACAATGAGGAAGTTCTCTGGTTTAAATCATATAATATGTAACTTTTCCGCATTAAAACGACCACACCTGTGTTATATATGTTGGTGAATTGTGTACTTACATCATTTCAAATGTTTCCAACACTTTTCAAACCTGGTTGTCTGTAATAGCGACGTATTCCCAACCTCAGCGTTGTGGTTGTTTACCAGAAGAAATTGCCTCATTCTTACGCTTTTTAGATTTTGGTTATTTTTTACAATATAGTTGAACCTGATGAGGGTTTTAGTCACGGGACGTCTGGATCTTTAGTTATCAGAGTAACATGGTGAGCAAACGTTAGTGGCCACCGGGATGTCGTGTGTCACGGGTCCGTTTGTTTTGGAGAGGAGGAAACCTGAACGATGAACATTGAAGGAATCCTAACCGGTAGAAGCTCACTGCAGAAACGATCCCACACTGTTTCACAATGACTCAAAACTCCATCAATCGTTATTATTTTGATTGAGGGACCCGAGTAGCAGAAAATGACATATTATTTGTTTAAATTCTAAAGAAGGCTAAAAGAAAATTCATTACAAATGACACAACTACTGCTCAAACTGATTAGCAATTACTTTAAACCTACAATAAGCAGAACCAAGCTGCAAACTAACAAATGATCACGTTGCTATGATGAACTTGTTAGTCCAACAGATGTGGAGCAAGGCTTGGTTTCATTTGGAGTCTTGTTTCTGGCCATCTGATGAATGCAAGTCCTAAATGTTATTCTCCTTTTAGCTCTGTTTTGGTCTCCACCACCTGTTTAGCTGCTAAATGTTCCACTATGTCCACCAGCTAGGTGCTAACTTTGTCTGGGCGGTTTTCAGAGCTCTTTCACTGTAAACAGCTGCCTGCTGCGCTCGAAATTGCTGATGAGAGCTGTGAGAGTGAATGATTTATTGTGCTAACACAGCCATTAGAATATATATGATATCATTAGAAACCCTTTATAAAGGGTGCCTTATTAGAAAGTGGTACAGGTGTATAATAGCTGTTACATTGTCTACTAAAGTCTGGAGTTTCACCAGCTGGTAAATTATTTCTTCGAGAGTAACGTCTGGAGATTACCTTCATGTCTTTACAACAGAATTCCACCCCAGCCATTACATAACTTTAAAGATTAAAGTGTTCATCTTTCAAATGAGCAGATGTTACCACATGTTTGCAATGAACAGCTGAAGCACTGTTAGCTGCCTGCATACATGTTCATGCATCTCACATCATGAGTCTCACTGTCAGGAAAAGCTGGAGCATGCTCGAGAGCTCACTGAAAGAAAAAACACTCGAGGTAAGATTTACAGAAGCAGAAGAAATTAAGTCATCGCAGTCTGCAATCTGCACATAAAACTCAGAGTCTTGAGATTGAGACCGGGAGGCAGAAGTTATGAAAGAGGCCGAAGCGTGCTGTAAGTTTACACAGTGACAGCAGAGGAGTCCGTTTACAGTAAGGGCCTCCCTGCTCCCCAACACTCAATCCTTCCTCCACTCATCCAAACACCTGGAGAGGGGAGGGAGGAGAGCGAACAGCAGGCCCCATGTGAGTGGTTGCTCACATGCAGTCAGCTCACAACGTGTTACAGTAACACCTTTACTGGGGCAAAGGCGGGCGGTTGCATAAAGCAGACTTACATAGACACACATACAGACGTGCGGTGTCAAGGACACGGAATGCGGTGGTTAAGTTAGCAGGTCGGTATTTGAGTAATTTGGAAGGAGGAGATTTGCAGTATCAGCTGTTAAAGTGTGCCACCATAAGCTGCCTCATTGTCAACACGTCACACTGGCTGCCAAAGCAACATAATGTGTGAGTAGTTTACATTCAACAGGTTTATTGGACGTGAGACGGTTGCAGAGGAGGTGACAAATCCCAAAGTGTGATTGCAAGAATTTAGCACAAAATAAAAATGAATTGTAGAGCACAACAAGGACTGAGATATATTTTATATTAGACAGTGCAGTGTTAATTTTGTTAACGAAAACTCTCACTAAATATGTTCGGCAACAAACGTTTTTCCCATGACTAAGACACTAACTGTGACTGGGCATCGCCATTTCATGCAAAAATACTATTTGATAATCACTGGGAAATATTCAACCATTATTCAAAGACACCCCCAACCCCCAAGGAGTTTCACACAGAACTTTTCAACGGCTGTATTGCATGTTTCTCCTGTACAGTGGGAGAAACATGCACATCTCACAGCGCACGAACGTGCCACACGCGTTTAAGCGACGCCTTTACTCTACGGCATGTGAGTGGAGCGGAGCGGAGGGATAAAAGTGTGAATAGAAACAAAACAGAAACTCAACAAATGTACTTTATGTTTAGGAAACAGCATTACTTGTTAGGTTTTGGTTTGACCTTAAATTAGTATGTTCGTTACGTTATTTATGTAACGGACGGGAACGTTGACTTTTGGTTTCACACAGGAAATGTAATTGTGTAATATTTAGGAGACCAGGCTGACTAAAATAGTTATGGTTTTCTTTGACAAAGCCTAAGTCAACTAAAACCTGACCAAGAAAACTGATGAGGTTTATTAAATATGATAAAAACGACTGTGAGGACATTGGACAAAGGACGAAGACTACATTTGAAACCTCGTGGAGTTACAGAGGTCAGGGAGACAAACAGAAGAGAGACTCGACCATCGATAAACACTCAGGCTGCATTTCCACAAGGCTTCTTCGAGTGGGAAAGGCGGGTTAAGCTGGGATTTCACTTTGGAGGATGTGGGTCACTGAACCTTTAACACCAGGTTTTTCAGACCCTCTCTTAACGCTGCCGATGACCATTACCTGTACAGCCGTGTTAGTTCAAACACTTCACTGCTGAGTGACCTTCAGCTTCAGCTGTGATCAAATAAACGATGGATTGCTAGTCTGGGAACTACTAAAGAACATTTTGTGTTTTCAATGGAATAGTAACAACTGATGATATCAGAGTGAACCGGATGAGAAGCTTCCCAAATCTGATTTGACCTCCAACATCAATCAAGCACTCCTGCTTCCAAACAACCTTAGGGAATCCATGGTAACGGTCGTGCACAGACAGCTACAGCATGAGCAGTTCAGACATGTTTACATATAGCTCGAGCTTGAGACTGCATTGCAACAGAGACTAAGAACATTCTCCAGCAACAGAACTACACATCAGAAAATCAGCTAATTTCTTGCTTGTTCAGCTTATTGTTTGTCAAGATAAAATGGGTTGTAAACAGGTACATAAACTAGGGATTAATAATGGTTGCCTTTGTCTGTAAAGCTAAATGCAGAGCTGAGGAAATGGGTGGGTTAGTGGTAAAAAAGGGGGGGGCAAGGCTGGAAGAAAGAGGGAGAGGAAGGGAAAGCAGAGCATGTGAAGGCAGGGAATGTGTTTTCCGAGAGCCAAGTGTTTGAGCCAGGCGTGTGTGACTGAAAGTGTTTTATGTCACTGGATGACTCACACTGGAGGCTAAGGCTCCACATGTTCTCCATTCACATACACACAAATCCACCCATGAAGGTAATGTGAGCAAGGACGCCAGCTGTCTAAAAATAGACGAGCACACAGTCAGGCAGAAACATACAATGCACATGACACACACTTGCAAAAGCATTAAATGCCACAAACACACACACCAACAGGAGAAACCATGGAGATCAAACTCTCCTCCAAGTGAGTGAGGAAATAATGAGTGTGTGAGAGGCTGCTGAGCTGAAAACTGCCACATTTCAGCTCTCATAAAGGGATAAACATGTACTGCATTTATTTGTATTATTACTAATAAGGAAGTATGACACTGACTATATCTTCTCATTGACTTCAGGTTATTTTGCCTATTTGTCGTAACGCTGATGGGGGTGCCCAGCACATAAGATCTTACAATTAACTACTTACATTACCTACAGAAAACAAGCCAATACATGCTACTGCATACATATGTGACAAACCTTTATATTAAATATAGATTCAACAAATAAATATACAATAAAGTGCTGCAGGGATGACGTATCTTTGACCATTTTGAAAAGACTTTACTATTTAAAACAGTCTTGGACTTGCACAGGCGTGCTACTCGTCTGTGCAAGTCCAAAGTGTTTTAAATGGTAAAGTTTCAGTGAAAATGCATTAGTTTGTGAGGTAGTGAGAACACGGCTGGATAACTGACACTTGGGTTATACTGCACCAGTTATGTGAGAGTTTGTAAACGGTTTGATATAGTAGCTGTTGTTAAACGCGGCTCCCATTTACCATTTACATTATACAAATGGTTACTTTGGGGATGAAGAATTTTAAGCGTCACATATTGCTTGGGATGGTAAGTGTGCTAAATACCACAACATGTTGTCAGAGAGCACTTTGTATTTATAACACCAGATGTCGATAGTTTGAAGCTACACACATCATTTAAATTATCGAAAGCCTTCTTCTTACTTTCATAAGGGTGGGTGATGCTTAGCAGTCAAAGGAGACATAAAACATGAAGAGAGAAGCAGCAGCACCTCATTATAGAGATCTTCTCAAAATAGAGCAACATAACTGTACCAGCTCCATATGTGAGCTTCCAGTGTGTGACAAGACAGACATATGTGGCAACACAATGTCTTGCAAGAAAAAGGTTAACAATTCTGATCTTCATCCTACATTCAGAGGTGGAGAGTCATGAATAACTCACGTGGGCAGCAAAACATCTGTAATGTAAATGGGTATGCAAACGCATAAATGTCTGCATTGAGGTTGAGAGTCATATTTAGCCCTTCATGCATATGCATGAGGCTGTGAGCATATGACACAAGCAATCTGCCAAGAATATCTGGGAGAGCAAACAGGCCCGACTGTCACTCAAAGTGATTCAATGTTTGTATACATACTGAGATTTTATTTCTGTGTGTGTGTGTGTGTGTGTGTGTGTGTGTGTGTGTGTGTGTGTGTGTGTGTGTGTGTGTGTGTGTGTGTGTGTGTCAGTACGCTTCCTCTTCCATATAAAAGGTTATAATATAAGGTAATATAAGTGCAAACAGGGCTTCAGCTGGCTTTGTTACAGTTACAGTGTTATTTTCATTATCACTGATTATGTTCTAGATTAATCGTTTGCTCTATATAGTGAAAAATGTCCATCCCAGTTTCTCTCTAAGTCTAAGGTGAAGTCTTTAAATTACTCCAAAAAAAGATATTCACTTTAATATGATATAAAACAGAGAAAAGCAGGAAAGCTCCATATTTGAGAGGCTGAAAAATGCATTTTCTGACATTTCTGCATGAAAACAGCCAAACAGCTCTTGTTACACCTTTTCCAGTCACTAGCACATGTGTAACATCACATAGATGTTGAAAACATGGCAGTAACTCACTGACCTCCACACACGTAAGCTGCCGACGGAATGCCTTTCTCTCCAACAGAGTGGGGGGCACTCAGGTGAGGCAGGGGCCGCTGTCTGTCATCGAGCAGAGATCAGAGGAAACTGTTGCCTAACATCTCCATGGCTTCTACACACTCTGCGCGGTTATGAAACGACCAGATGAGAACAATAGAGAGATAAAAGGTAAGGGCTTCTGCTTTCACATGCTGAACTTCATTCTGGGCTCAGGAAAAACATGAGGATCATGAGCTCCACAAGAAAATAGAACACAATAGAATACAATGCCTTTATTGTCATTGCACACATTGTACAACTAAGTTTGCTGTGCAGCTCTTGAAACGGTACATTTAACATTATACACATGCATGCATGATCACATACAATACACACACACACACGCACCTGCCATAGAAATGAAAAAGAAAGATTCAAAAATAGTAGTAAAAGTGTCATATTAATAAAGAAATGAGGGGAATATCAAGTTGCTATTGAACTTAGTAAAAATATTGTACTTATAGTTATTGAACATTCCCTTATTTAAAACTACTCTAAAAACTACTAGCGATGCAAGTAAAGCATCCTCACACTAGAGCTGCAACTGTTGAAAAATAATCGACAACTACTTTGATAATCAATAAATGAAACAAAATACAGTTTTCTGACTCTCAAGTATTGAGATCATCTGCTTTTCTCTGCATTATATCATATTAAAGTGAATATCGTTGGGTTTTGAAGCGACAAAATAAGATATTTAAAGACATCACCTTGGACTTTGAGAGTTTGGGATGGACATTGACATGACTTCTGACTTCACCTTAAGTTCTCTCTCTTTAAAGAATGCAAGCAGCCGTGAACTGAAACGACTTCCTCAGACGATCTGGGGTCAACAGAGGTGAAGACCATCGATCTTATTGACAACTAAACTCCACGTCTCATCAATCCTCATTAGAGACCTGCTGCAGCCATTTCCCGGACAAATCCAGATAAGACCTTGAACGCCTCGTTCATGGATCTCTCAGGGCATTGATGCAATGTGTACACACACACACACACACACACACACACACACACACACACACACACACACACACACACACACACACAGCCAAGCTCACAGCCGGACATCACACGCATACATAATACATGAGAAAGTATGAGATGAGGGGCAGTGTCCTGTTTCTCCTTCAGAACTGCTGACCTACGCATCTCTCTCTCACACACACACACACACACACACACACACACACACACACACACACACACACACACACACACACACACACACTACAAGAGGCAAGTTCTAACCTAATGAATTCAAACCCATATCCCTGCTGAGTGTGCGTCTACTGTGGCGCAGTACACTGAGTGTGTAAATGGGCCAGCAGCACTCAATGAAGGGCAGATTCTCTTTAAGTCTGTCTTCTACTGCACTGATCATGGCCATTATTATATTATGTTTTCTATTTATAGGAGACAGGGTTATGAAATCAATAAATTATGCCCTGAGGGTTTAAGGTTGTGTAAGCACCTGATGTTGTTGTTTGCAAAACCACAAATTGTCTATCCACAAAATACCTCCGTATTGTTTGAAACAACAATATCGCTTCACTGCCAAATATATTTAAGGAACCATGTGTTTAGACTCAGTAGAGGAACTAAAGCTATCGCTGCTAAAATGCTGCTGCACCCTGGTGGTGTATCGGTGTCAATACAGTTCACTGGTGCACAAAGCTCTCTGACGCCATCTGGCGGCAAAATTGTTGTTGACTTTCACTTTTAAAGGTTTTGCAAACATGAGGTGAATTTTATTTAGTTTTAGTTTTTTATCCTTTTTGTGACCTTGTATCGTCGTCTCATCATACTGTTCTGTCCGATATGTGAATTTCTAGTATGTACTTAATAAGTGGCCACTGTAACAACAACAAAAGTAAAAGCACTGATTCTTCAGACTTCGGCGAAAGCATGTCCCACTAAGGAAAGTGCTAATTCCGTTGAAAAGCAATAACATTTTCTCCAATAATCAGGGTTGATCATCTGAGGGTCTTTTGCACAAATGTAACATATTTTCACATGTTTGTCTTTAATTTTATAAATCATATGATTATATGATCGCCCAATACCCAGAAAATCATTTGTCCCCAGACAAGAGATTGTCGTTTTAATTCGATAGAAAATTGTGAACAACTCATTTAAAATGTATAATATATATATATATATATATATATATATATATATATCAAATGAAAGAGTAGAGTCCAATATTTCTTTAAAACTAAAAGCAATGAATGTTCAAATATGTTCACTTTATTTTATGGTTGCTCAAAATGTGTCCAAGGTTTTTGTCAACACCGTCAGATATTTATAAAAAAAGCAATAAAATCAGGCGACCACATGATGAACTGTTCTCCTGAGGACTCGCTGTCCACCCTCCACATCTGCTAAATGCTACAAGAGCATTCAGGCTCCTGTAAATTTGCTATTTTTTCAAGAATTTTTACATATTTATTGATGTTGCTACTGTTACAACCATGATGTGTCAACACTGTCTCTTTTGTAAAGAAATAGTTACTTTATATTATGACATAAATGCATATGACGTATGCATTTTAAGTAAATGCTAGAGGCAGCTAGCAACAGAGAGAAAACAAGATGGCTGCTGTATACAACTCATGCATGACATGTCAAAAGTGAGTTTTTGTCAACACCGTCAGGTTTTCTGTCTTATTCATGTTTAAAACATTGCAGTTGTACTGTAGTTTTTATCTTGCCGTTTGCCGTTGTTAATATTTACAGAAGGATAACATGTACATAACAAATATTTTGTTGTAATTAGGCCACTGTCACCACCATCAGGTCTGTGTCGCCACCGTCAGGTCTGTGTCACCTCCGTCAGGTCTGTGTCACCTCCGTCAGGTCTGTGTCACCACCGTCAGGTCTGTGTCACCACCCTCAGGTCTTTGTCACCTCCGTCAGGTCTGTGTCACCTCCGTCAGGTCTCAGTCACCATCGTCAGATGGAACTTTCTTTGTTTTAAATGAAGATGACTACAATATGTTCCTCCAATGCATATATTGAAGTAAATGTCTATTTGGAATAAGAAATGTGAATTATTTTTTATGTCCACAATTATTATTTAGTTTATTTAATGCTAATGATGAAAGTTCCATGATACTAAGCAATGACAGGAAAAACACACCATTTATGAAAAAATAACAAAATCAGGAGGTTGCCCAGAAATATTGCGCGATTGCTGAGACCTTGTTCTATAAACACAATATGTTTAGATTTCTTAACAATAAATCTTTTTATTTCTCCAATTTAAAACCTGTTTTATCCAAATTCTCAAGAATCAGTGAAATAATATAATAATGAAAATAAAATATAAATATAAACAGTGATTTGAGTAGAGAATTAAATTCTAGGAGAAAAGTGAAAACCTAAATAAATATTGTGTTTGTGAAGAAAAGAAATGCATACAGAACATGGAAATTAATCAGATAGTCAAGAGCGCCATCATCTGGATTATCATAGCATATATATATATATATATATATATATATATATATATATATATATAATATCTTTATGGTGAGATTCTATATTATGTTTACACAAGAAATATAAATATCTGTTACTTAGCGATAAGATAAATAGCAGTGTATAATAGATGTAAAATGTACTTACTTTGAAATACAGTACTTGAAAGGTGAAAGAGAAGTGTTTTCCTGGCTTATGTTCTCAAAATATGACCTCTCTGTAGTTTTATTGTTTTATAATAATAAGTAGCTTTTCATAAATTGGATCAATATTTCTTGAATAGAACAATAATGAAATGAATGGAAAGGAATTGGAAAAGTGTGCACAGAAGTAAATAATTCATAGAACCTGCATATCATCAGAAATATTGAGATTGAATCTTTTTTGGAATCATTTAGGAAAGAACAAGGATTTGTTTCTGAATGTGGATTTGTTACGCACCTGTCCTCGCCTGATGTGAGCATGAATGACAGGATCCCACCTTCTGTCTCAGAAGTATAAGCTGTTGCATGTTAACAAAAACATCTTTGTAAAGGCTTTTATTTGCTACCAAAAAGGTTTTGTACTCTTCAGGGGTACGTTATTAAAAAAGGTTTAAGGAACACCATCATAAGGGATTCCTAAAGTAGTAGTAGTGTTTATTCATTGTGTAATAGTCATCTGATTTACAGAGCATTGATTTAAGACTAACATCACCCTGGCAGTTATACTCTTATATATTGCAGATTAATAATAAAAAAATGGCAACATGTTATTTATAGATCTTTTCCAAGCAACTATTGGTCAATCCCTTTCTGCTTATACAACATGGAGAATATGCATATACTGTATACTGTGTGTTATGTTTACAATATTCTCATGTGCTACCTTCTTATGGTTATCTTCTCAATCACAGAATTCTTCTCCCGTTTGGACTTTTTTACCCTCTTTTTCAAAACAGACAACATTACAATTACAATATTGGAAAATTAAATATTGAAAATATGACGAGGTGTCCGCTACTGCTTCCAGTTTTGTGGCCACAGATTTCTTCTCGCTCCTCTTGAGGAATCGTTCAAAGATGTAATTCTGTCGCTGCGATGGCCGCGTCCTTCTTCATAAACTCTTAAAGGGTTTACATCAAATATAAGATTTCTCTTTTTAAACAACTTATTGTTGCCTAACAAACACTCATTCCAAAGATAATGTTAATGTTGCTTCTAACTTGTACTTTTAAGATTTGAAAAGTAATCAACTTTATTATAATTCATACAGGAAACACTTAACCTGTGACGTTGGGCTTAATAGCAAAAACTAGTCAGACAAATCGGACAGATTAAGTGTTTATTAGGAGGTTGTCAATAAAATGTGGAAATATACATACAACGTATCAAATCTGATTTTTATTTCTCTTTGTTTTACAAGTGTGACAGTTACTTCATAATCCCAAGAGTGAAGAACAAGCTGCATGCCCCAGATCTGTATGGACAGCGCAGGTCAATAAGACGTCTGTGTCTTTCCTCGAAAGCTATCTTTGCCCTTGAGCAAGGGTCTTAGCAAGTATTTCTGTTCAAAGTGCAACTCTTCCTCTTTGCAAATACTCCCTGCAGTGTGAGCTGTAAGAAATATGATCATTATCAGCTATGTCATCAGAGTCTTGGGGTCAATTGACGTCATTGAAATGATTACATCTAAACTCCCCGTAAGGCTTCAAATCAAGCCATTTAAGCACCAGTTACATCCAGGCTTCACAAGTCTCAATCAAATTTGTTAAATACAATTTTTCTTAAAATTTTAAATATTATCATTTTAAATATTCTCAGTATTCATCGGAAAATAAGACATCTCTAAAATTCTCACTAATCAAAGCAGTAGCATGTTAAAAGAAGCCATGGTTTGATTAGATTTTCTAAATATGTCACAACAAGTCAAGAGACAACGGGACGAGGGTTAGTTTGGGTGTGTGGACGTTGGGTTGTACTGAATGCGAGGGGGAACTGACGCTCGTGTCCTGTGAGGTAAAATCACTGTTTTTGTCAATGGAGTCAGGTGGCTTGTAAGAGAGCATAGATAACGTTCACTTCACAAGTTCCCCGTCCGAAAGGGCTTTCTGACGGCAAAGTAAAGCAGTTACAATATTCTAGACATAGCGTACACTTAAACTGACATTGATATTTTTTTGGTGGATCTTTCTTTTAGGTGTCCTTTAGTCCTTGATTGTGAGTTGAGCCGCTTTCGAACCCGTTGTAAAATGCAGCATATTGCTTTGCTACTGTTTCTTCAAACTGCGGAGCGTGCCGACCGTCACTTACACTGGCTATAGATAAGTACCTCATACAACCGCCCTTCAAATAATCCAAACTATCCCTTTAAAGCCACCTAGTGAGTCGTCACAATGTGTTAATCAAAGTGGAATCAGAGTGAAAACACATACAAAACGTTAGAAAATAATCTTACTTAGTCGTAGTACTGACACTGAAAACACACACACACACACACACAAAAGTTCACCCTTGGTGTCGTCTCATCTAGATATAGTAGACATTTGCACATGTACATCCCGTCCCGTCCATCAAAGTCTCTTGCTGCTGCCACGGTTACCCGGCGCAGGAATGCCATCCTTCCAGTCGGGGCTGCTAAAGTCTCACATGATGAGTCTCACAGCAACGGCGCAGCAGCCGGGCTGAAACTCCCCGAGTACACTGCTCCCTGGTGAGAACGTCCCCTCCTCAGATGGCACATCAGTACGCCCTTCACACAGCATCTGACCCCCATTTATTTTTTAACACACAGGTTTCATAATGGCACCCAGCTGCGTCTCTCAGCATCCATGTCAGGTCACTGATGTGGGCATGTGTTGATATCTAGCAGGAGTCTCAGAGATCAAATCAACCAGTATGTGTAACCTCACATTTAGAACCATGTGACCAACACATCGCTGAGAAAAAGTCAAAGAATGGGTACTTCTTCTTTTTGTATAGGATTCATACCTAGTTTATTCCAACAGGGAATAAAAGCATGTCCGATCCAGATGTTTTTTAAGCTCGTCTATGTTGAGGCGAGCATTCTTCTTCTTAAAGTGCTTTTGCATCATCATCAGTTACCATAAAAATTGCACGTTTACCTCTTTGGTGTCCAAGAAAAAAGGATGGACCATCTTGGAGAACATACTTATAAAAAAAACTATGAAAGAATCTTGTTCATCGGACAGGTGCAGGATTTGTATGTGCTATTTTGTGTATCGTCCGAGACTCGACGTGGCCCTGAGTGGTTTCTTCTGGCCTTTTGGGAATTGGCGCAAAACAAAGTCGAAGTTGGCCATTGTGCACATAGCGTAGAAGACGTTGGCCTTGTCTGGTATGAGCAACTCTGAAAACAGAAAAATAAAAAAATCTAAATTGGTGTTTGCTTGAGAAAGAATTGCTGAAAAAAAAAAGAAGAGTTTCTGTTCTGACCTCTTTCCTGGGAGATGACCTGCGTCAGCGTGAAGTCCTGCCAGTTCATGTGCTCGAGGTGATGCTTCTCCAAAGCCCTTTGAATCACCTGGGCAGTTTTGTCCTGGCTCGTCAACTATGAAAGAATAATAAGTGTCATTAAACACACCTCAATGGAGCTGTTGCTTGAGAAAGTCAATGTTGAAACCAGCGCAGTAGTAGAAGTATTCAGATCATTTAGTCCCCCTCCTCTCAAAAATGTGTTTTCCTGTTGTTACTTCACTTGAATACTTGAGGATAAACTCACCAGGATGCTTTTGTACATGTTGCCGTTGTTGTGGCCGAGGTCCACGCTCACCCTGACTATACAGGAGTCAGCCACCTGACGGTTATACAGGGGCAGGGAGGTCATGGACACGGAGCGCTTGTGGTGGGAGGCCAGAGTGGGCTTTGGCCGAGCACCACCGCAGGACGCGGCTGGAGAGCAGAGATCAGTCCGGCAGGAGGTGGAGCTAGAAGGAGTGGGGGAGTCTACAGAGGAGGCAGCGGAGGAGCATGGGGAGGACGAGGAAGAGGAGGACGAGCAGGACGAGCAGGAAGAGAAGGCCTCAGACACATTGTTGCAAGAGCTGTGAAAGGACTGCGGAGAAAATGAGATAGGAGAAGTGATATTGATGAGTGCCACTGCAAACATGATCACAGCATGTGCAGAGTTTCAGAATTGATTCCTCTGCAGAGACCAACTATGGAGAATTGTGCAGCATTAAACTAACGCTGTTCCAGCTCAGTCGAGGACAGTCGAAATGCCAGTTGTTGAGGCCTCACGCAAGTTTTGATGCCCCTTTAAAAAAGGAACTTTCCCAGTTTAAAAAGCCATTCAGAGAACTTAGTAGAAATGCTTCGAGGTTGGTTTGACTTGTTTGTGTAAATAGTGGATGTTGTGCTGAACACAGAGGCACATGAGATAACAGCATGACAAACAGAGAGAGCACTGTGCACGACTGAGGACAAAGCATAGACATAAAACAATGGCACACACACACACACACACACACACACACACACACACACACACACACACACACACACACACATACACACACAGTTGTTTACCTGCAGTCTGATGGAGCAGGTGGAGTTTGTGCAGGAGAGATCCTCCATCTCGGATCCACTGGATCCAGAAGATGAAACACTGATCTGGTCAGCCGGGATCTTTTTAGATCCATCGCTCACTGTGAGGAGACTGAAGGCAGAGATCCAACTTGAGCTTGTGTCAGAGACAAAACTAATTTTATGACATTATTAATGCTGTTTTTCAGCTGTAGGATAATGACCTTATATCTTTTTCCAAAAAATAGTTATAAAATCCTTAAACAAAATATCTTTTTTAGTTTATTATTCAATTTATAAACTTTTCTTTAATGAATATAACTCATAGTTTTGTCAAAAAACATACATGATCTTTTTATTTTTTATGATTTAAGTAATTTACTATATTATGGTTAGAGCCGAAATAGAAATTGTGATATTGTAGTTATATAAATGTAATTTATGGTGCTGTTAGATTTCAGGTGCGACAAGTGGGAGAGCAAACTGATTTCTGAGCGCAGTGAAAATGTTGTTTTTGAAAAGACAAACGGCAACAAAAATGGATTGAAGAAACATATTTCATTAGATGAGAACATGTTGTGAATACGCCAAACGGGTCCTTTCATGTTCTGGCAAAAGAAATATTGTTTGCACCCAAGTATCCTGTAAAGGTAAAATGTGAATACTGTATACTGTGTGTGTTTGAACATTCAAATACTCACGAGGAGAGTTTCTTTGTGAGTGTGCGGTGTCTCCAGGAAGTTGGCGAACACAAGTCCACTGGAGGCTCCAGCTGTCTCGACAGTTCATAGCTGTAAAAAAAAAAAAAAGAAATGACAAACTTCATCCTCTACGATAGATGTTCATGTATTGAGGAAACTTTGTACTGTGAACATTGTTCAAAGACAACCGGAAACCTGATTATTTAATCTGGTGTAATTCTCACGTTTGTATTATTTTTAACAATTTTACTGTAACTAATTATTTTTATTATCGATAATTATCGATTATTTTATTTTGTAAAGCACTTTAAACTACATATCTTGTATGACATGTGCTCTATAAATAAAGTGTATTGTTTATAATAAATATTATTAATATTAATGTAAATATAATATTACATGTTACTGCTTTTTCATTACAGTACAGGCATTTAACCCACAATTTTGATTTAAACGGTTGTCACCACTGCAACTTCCACCTAATGGTGTGTCCACATTGAAATGTATAGGAAATACTCCATTTTTTATAGTTTTGAATACTTGTCAGCAGAGGAGGTTAAAACTACAAGAAGCTGAAAAAACTGCCAAGCAGTTGCACCACAACGCAGATGAACCGGATGAATCTAGTTATAAAACTGCATTTTGTTATTTTTGTTTGACAATCAGTACCTACATGTGTCCTGTTTCTGTGAATGCAAAAACATTTTTTGCATTCACACATTGTTCTTGTCCGACATGTGCTATTAAAGAATGTATTTTATTTGACTTTATTTCACAATAATTATATTGTGGTGTAGCTTCACTGTAAATGCACACTCCCACTGTTTGCCAGAGGTTCCTTCCTGCCATGGTAAATATTACATGTTATGGTATTTCCTGCAGGTAGCAGACTTCTTCTTGTTATCTGTTCAGCCTTTTTATACATTTACAGATTTTACACACCATGAGCTGCATCACTGGAAGAGTTATACAAGTTAGCAAGTAATTATTGCATTATCAATGTCAAAGGAGTGGTTTCTAAATGACAAGGTTTCATCCGCTGATATCCACTGATAACAAGAACTGATCAACTGACCAGATGCCATTACTCAGTATGACGGGACATTTTAATAAATGCTGCACCGAGTGACGAATCTTTCAGTGGAAAATGTGAAATTTTTACAACACATACTTCAGATTATGTAACTCAACTTTTATTGAGCCTTCAGCAGGCTTTCGTCTGCTTGTCATCCGATCACAGGGATGTTATGGGAATAATAAAAACACTTTCTTTAACGCACCTCTCCTGGTCTGTGAGCAGCTTGTGTCCCTGCAGCCAGGCGGAGATTCTGGGGTGATGGGGCAGGTTGTACTGGGAGCAGGACACCTGCAGCACACGGATCTGTGACAGAACCTCAAACTCCTGTAGGGAGAGAGACATGACGGTGGATAAACAAAGTGACAGTGTTCCTCAAAGAGATATGCAAATGTTTCCCACAACTGAAAATGTCCCTCTCGGCTTACTTTGAGAATGCTAATATACTGCACACACCTAACTACACCATCAGCTTAGTGCCGACAGAATGCTACATTGACACTTTGTACTTTTGACTCCTATGAAAAAAAACTAATAAATAAAAGGGGAATACATAAAAGATGACACAAAGAGGAAGCACTTACCCTCCTCCTCTTCTCAAGGTTTATGAGCACAACCTGTCAACAGAGTAAGAACTTATTTATTGCATATATCAATGATTAATTGGATCAAGAAAAGGACAAAAACATCTCCTATTTAGTGTTTATAAGCCGTATATCTCAATGATTCATTATTGGTCTATAAAATATTGTTATATAGTTGTAAACAGAAATAGGAAACATACTATATAATACCTCATGTGAATCATCCCCAACTGGCATATATTGACAATATAATATAATAACACAGTTAATATGAATGTATTGCATGTTTATTTCCATTATTCTTATACATTATATAGAAATATTAAATATGACGGTTATCAAAAATGGGTCGGGACACCGGTAATATATATTACTAAAATGATTGATGCATTTTACTAAAGTATTATTCAAAGAATCTATTCATTAATGACGACCATGAGATGTGGCTGAAAGTTTGTTTGTCAAATTAGTTCCAAGGTCAAGAATGAACCTTGAAACCAATTATCAACATTTTTGAACCCACCTTTTGTATATGTGTGCAATCAATCAATATGATTATGTTATATTATGTTACTATGTTATACTGTGTAATCATTCATTAACCACAAGTTATGGATTCTTAGGGATCAAATTGAGGTTAGAGCGGATGGGTAGGCGTAAAAGAAAACAGACCTTTCTACACATTACACTAATGAATGCATTACATAAGCGCACATCTTTGTGATCATATATCTGTACTCTACAAACTCTTCCTCATACTCTGTACTGTGAACCTTTGCACGTTCCTCTGAATATTTTTGCACATTTCTGCACAATACTACCACTTGAAAACTGCACAGCTTTTCCACTTTTAATTCAAATATGTTTGTATGTTTTCACAGTAAGTGTCATATTCTTATTGTAATTCTTTGTTTGCATATTGATATTTCTTTTAGACGTTTTTTGATGTTATAATAGTTTTTACAATAGTTTTTTTTAACAATTCTGAATTTGCTCTTATTTGACATTTTAATTTCTCCTACTGTCCTTATATATGCACCATTATACACCAAAGCAAATTCCTTATACTGTACATTCTAGGGTGAAAACCTGGATTTTGATTCTGATTAAGACCTGAATCTGACTTTTTGACATCTGTTTTATCTCATTACAAATAGTATGCCATAGAAATATAATTTAAAAACCGCTTTTTAAATTTGCAGCACCGACAAAACTGAGAAAAAAAGTAAATGCACTCTGTGTTCAGTGAGTCGGTCATTTATGGATTTTTGTGGAGACACAAAGTAGGCAGCTAAAGCAAGACAGCTAATATCAAGCTAGCTGGTGAGATAGCCACAGTTAGCCTTAGTTCAATACAAAACTAAATGTCCTTGTGGATTTTCCTTTAGCTCTGTAAATTAAGAAATATCAATTTTGATTAATTTACACCTTGGTCATTGTGTAATTTCACATAACTAAATGAGTCAGTAACTAGAAGGTGTTTAACTAAACTCCTGCTAAAGACAGCTAACGTTAGCTTAGCAGAACTCAGTAGGTACCAGCTCAGCTTTTGACTCTCGAGGAATTCATGCAATTTGGTGAGGAAAAGCTACTTTTAGATGACATTGAAATGTATTAAATTGCTCTTTCATTTATCATATTGGTCTCAGTGTCAATATTAATTGTAGAAAAGCAGACAGACACCTGGCAAAACAGAGGTTATGTTGCATAGGCCTATGCTGCTTATGAAGGCAAAAAAGAGGGGATCAAGTTAAAGTGTTACCTACTACTGGAGCAAAATACATAATATGATTATATATTTTACTGTACACAGTAGGCTAACCTAACCTATACCTAACCATTGATTGTAAACACTGTCAAATATTAAGCAGAGCTTAACTGCACTGTTACTCAAGCTACATTATGTACCTCCACAGTGTCTGGCAGAGCGGTGTCCAGCATGGTGAGCACGGTCAGATATGTGCCCAGGTATGGAACCACTCCACTGGAGGTACTCTGCAGAGGGACAAGGAAGCAGGGTTACAGCAATAGTTTTCTGTGTCACTGTGCGTGGTTATTTGTGTCTTTTGAAGTCAGTCATATGCTGCTTTATTTTACTAAATGGGTTGAGATCGAACGACATTCACACAAGGAAAGTCACGGTTAGCAGCACTATGGGTTCATGTTACGGCCCAGGAGTATGTGTATATGACTCATAAAAAGGGCCCTGGTCTAGTCTATTATTACTGTCCTATAATCCTGGTGATCTGGGGCCATTTGAAACTTGTTTAACACCGAGCGAAGCTAAAGATAGGTTTGGGTATCTGCCATGCCAGAGATACTCCACCCACAGTGAAATCAGCTCTTATGTGGCTTTTAGAGTTGTATAATAGGGAAGGGATTTGGCATGTGTGTTTATGAAAAGCTGAAACTAAACCCAGCCTCAGGTAAAAAAAGACAATATCACAAGAAAAATGTTCACAAACAACATTCCTCCTATGAAACTGCACATTTAATGTGGCAGAGGAAGGAGGGTTGCTGCTGATATCTGGCTCAGGGCTTCATCTCAAGTCTTTAAAACATCTCACTCTTTTCTCTTCCTGAGGTATGGCTTACCATCTGTCTGGAGATCGGACACCGCTTCGATATCTTTGGAGAAATGTTATTTAAAGTCGCCTGGCCTCCGTCCTGTAAAAGTAGGTCAGACAGAGCTATATTCAGTTGGAGGTTATATTTTAAACGATTCAACTTTTAAAAACTCAGCATGCTTTTTTCCTTCTGCATAAGTGTGCGTTTATGTGTATAAATATTCAATTATATTACACACAATCACATACAAAGGGGGCTTTAAATGAAGGATGTAAGTAAACAGAATATGATTCAATATATTCTTATGAAGCAGGTTATTCAATACAAGAATAACACTTATTATACATTAACTTGGATATCCTGTTTGATGATTATCGTGTGAAAGGGAGGGAGGGAGGCCTCTTTCAAGCATTCTCTCTGAAGTCTTTGTATGAAATGTCTGTCAAAAACAGCGATTAGGCTATAAGCAAATGTGTGCGTCACTGTGTTTACATAGAAAAAAGCCTCCTTTAATAAAAGGCAGCGCCTGAATACAACTGCATTGAAAAGTGAAAAGGAGAACAAGTTAACTAAAGTGAGACAGAACGTTCCAGTTAAGAGAATATCTTTGAATGTTATTGTGAAGCGGGAAATACTTGTGCAAGTTGTTTGGTTTTTGTGTGCAGAGAATACCAGTCTATCTATGATGTACTGACTTTAGAGTCCTTTCATTGTAACTAGACACAAGTCACCTCTGACGCAGTTGCCTAAAGAGGACTTCAGAAAAGAAAAAGAGGGAACACAATGTGCTTCAGGCCTCTAGTTTCCCATTAACACCCTGTTAAACATTTCTGTAAATATTAAACTCAAAAATGAATATTTTGCAATGATTAAAGGGAGAAAACCATGTGCTCAGGAGGATAATCATTCACAAACATGTTTTCAATATGTGAAACATTCTTCGTACTTTGGTCTTTGTATAGTTCGTACCCTGTTGCGTTTAGTCACAAGATTTCCTGTGGTAAAAACACAATATGTAATTCCAGTATTGCGTCTTCTGCTAAAAAGTGATTCAGGCCATTTCCCCCATCCCAAATTGACTGCTGGGACTAAAAGTATGCAGCACATGCACTGGGTTGTTTGCATTGGTAAACATTAACCCTTAGTTGCAAAGGTAGGTCAAAAACTAAATGCATTTCCGTTAGAGATTTACAGGAAAATTTCCGTTTTATCAGTTACTTTTGGCACATAGTATTTATTGTGGACCACATCTCATCTATTATCACTTACATCATTTTACACAGCGAGACAATTTTACATTAAGTATATGGTCTATGTTCTCCAACTCAATATCCTCTTAATATGACACATTAATGGGACCTTTCAAAAAGTTTTATGTTTTCAGCAATGTTTTTTCCAAATAGGTCAATATGTTGAAATCACTCACAATTTACAGCATACTGATGTTATACTCCTCAATAAGAACTCAAATGACATTGATATTTCCACAGTGGCTGAACAGATTTTTACCATTCAAACTTAATTTGAAACATCCATCTCCCTTCATTCGTTTGCAATGAACTGCAAACATGGCCCTTACCAATCACTCACAATATTAGTTTATATCAAGAGATAAACATACCCTAGGAACATACTAGAGGACCCTGGGAACAAAGAAAGCAATAATCCTGTATTATCTATAGCCTACCTTTTACCTCAGAAAAAGTGATAGGCTATTACTAAATTGATAGCTTTTTCCCATAACATGTACGTGCGGGTTACGATTATGTGAAAGACAGTCTGCTATTATAGTCTGATTACTCTACTTTAAAGCTGGCTAACATTGGTTAGCAACTAGCATTACTGTAGTTGTTGATTAACTGTTGCCATGGTCAAGGAGGCAAGCTTTGCTAGCTTAGTAGCTATCAAGAGAGACAGTTACGTGAAAGAGTATCTGCAATCATTATCAAATGACTTTATCGCTTAGGCTACTTACATTAGCTTTCTAGCTTACATTACTGTTGTTGTGGATGGACTGTTGGCATAACTAAGTTAGCTTAATCTACTTTATAGCTTCTAGCATTAGCTTGCTAGCTAACCTTACTATAGGCCTATGTGTGGATAAACTGTTGCTTGATGAACCAAGTAGCTTAGTAGTTTTGCAATCTTAGTAGCAAAGTAGCATAACTTAGAGATAGACTCACAAGTAATTTGCAAGTAGGCCTATATATTTGATTTGATGATGAAAATTACAAATATATCAAATGTTAAATTATGATTGCGTGGAATACAAAATAATGTATTTTTTAGCATCCATATAACACCCGTGATTCTAATAGGCTACATCAGGGATATTCAACTAAAATTCTAAGAGGTCCAGTTAGAGAAAATTTCCGCAAGCAAAGGTCCGGAGCATCATAATGTTATGAATTAGTGTGATATATATTGAAGTAGCCTAGTAGCTGTATCAACGTCTGCACGTCATCAACAACTGACTGTCAAATCTAATAAATAAAGAACAATTCTAAAACATTTTGACAATATTTATTGTCACTTAACATTGAACTATACAGATATATATATATATATATATATATATATATATACATACATACATATACACACATACATATATATATATATGTATATATATATATATATATATATATATATATATATATATATATATATATATATATATATATATATATATATATACACATATATACATATATATATATACACACATATATATATATATATATACATATATACATATATACACATATATACATATATACATATATATATATATATATATATATACACACATATATATATATATACATATATATATATATATACACACATATATATATATATATACATATATATATATATATATATATACACACACATATATATATATATATATATATATATTGTAGATATGTATAATGTTCTTCTTGGGCTGTATTTAAAAATAAAATTGAGAAAATAAATAAAATAGCTTTTGAAAAATTGTGCATCTTAAAATAAAGTGCTTAATCTTAGAAAAATAAAATAAAGTGTAGCAGCAGCTTGAGTTTCCCTTTTTCTTTAACTGTTTCACATCTTGATTTAACTCTCAACCAATGTTAGAATAAATCAGTCTCAACACATTTTAACAATTGAACAGTTTAACCCCGACTAGCACATCCTGGGTTAAACTGTTCTCTGTGGCTGATGATGCTGACAGGTGGACTATTTGCTTTATTTTGTCACAAATCAAAAACATATTGGGCTCTGAGCACCACGGTCTCTGAGCATATGAGACGCTGGTGTTGTGCTCCAGTGGGAAGGATGAACATGAATGAGTCCATTCTGGGTTGAAAGCTCTGTTGACTTTTCTCTTCTTGGAGAGCGCCATGAGTAGTTATTTTTTCTCTCCCTGTCTGCCGCTCACTCGCCTCTTCGTCTGTGTTTCTCTCCCTTTCTTCGTCTTCTCTCCCTGTATGCTAACTCCTCTTTCCGTCTGTCACTCGCCTCTCATCTGTTTGTATTCAGAGTCTCAGTGTTTGCCGATTGGAATGCACAGATTTGATTGGCTGCGTAGCATCACGTGGGATGGCTTAACTCGCATGTAATAGGTCTGTGAGTTTCCTGAACCGCTAAACCAGTGCCGTAAAAACGAGGAAAGCTGCGCCGGTTAAAATAGAAGCGCCCCATCAAAATTGAAAATCCCTTAATAATTTATTGATTATAAGTCCGGGTCCGGATAGGTCGGCGTCTGGGTCCGGACTCGGACCGCGGTCCGCCTGTTAGTGACCCCTATACTACAGGTTATTTTGTGACTATGTTCCAATGACCTATGCATATAAAGGTTAACACTGTAAACACTGAAGTAAATCTAGCCTGTTTGTGCAACAAGCAGTTTCCTTCTCACCTCCAGCAGGAGCTCTCTGTTGGTCAGAACACAGTTCTCATCAGGGAAGGTTTCCCACAGGTTTTCAAACATGGAGATGCTATCCCTACAACAAGAACAGAGACAGAATGTAGTAAATATGCAACTATTCACTTAAAAAACAGATACTTTAACAATTAACTATTATAATACTTAGTCTGTGTTCAGATGTTTACGCCATAATGACAACAACATGAAGTTAAGCTTCACTTATCCTTGACATTATAATAGCTTACTGCATTGTTCATGACCTGACATGAAGTACATGTGTCACATGAGAGACATTTGCTGACTTGCTCTGTCAGTGATCTTGAATTGCACTTGATAAGGGTTCAATGTCCTCATTAAAGGACGATTATGTAGACCACAATATCAACATAACCATAGAGACGGACAAAGGTTGTGGCGTTTGAAATGGCTTTAACCCAACCCTACCTGTTAACAACAGCCCAGGTCTTTCTCAGCCTGTAAACAGCATTAGACTGAAGGGCCGACAAGATCGCCCTGAGAGAGGAGAAGTTCTTCAACCGACGACAATCCTGCAGAGTAAACAACTTGCATTTAGTGGATTCACTTCATTGCATACTGTATATCAAATATTTAATGAAGCTCTAATGAAGTCTTTGAAAACCTGCTGAAAGCTGGAGTTAAATGAAGCCTAATCTTTAGTCACTCTGGCTTTTTTGACTAACCTGTGCTACTCTGATCCACTTCTCTATGATGCAGGCCCTTTGAGCTGGTGTAGTGGGAGGCCCACAGGGGGAAGTGGGACTGGAGGAGGCGTCTGTTGGCCAGCAGAGCAGGGACATGATGACCTGGTTGGTAATGGCATTGAACTGCGCAATGGTGGCTCGTATGGTTGGAGACATGTTTTCCTTCTTGTCTCTTTGCGACCATACACAACCCAGACACTGGTACGGCACCACTTTGACAAACAGAGCCTGAAACTCCATGAAAATCAATCATCAGCCTTTAATCAACAATGTAAAACAATAGAAACGTGGAACATAAACTATATCCTCTCCCGTACAGAGTCCATTCGGGTGAGCTGTTCGGCAATGGCTGCAGCGGAGAACTCCATGACGCCACCTTGATCCAGAGAGTTTTCACATCCTGAATCCTCATCACCAGAAGCCTCCTCATCCTGCTCGAGATCAGCCTGGGCAGGACTGAAATTTGTATCAGCCTCTGAAGAAACACAGGGAGTAGAAGAAATAGTGAGCATGTTTTTTTGCATATGGCATGATGGTATGGTACACGGACAAAGGCCTTATCATTTTAGTTCACGCTATGTGTCACCTTCTCTCTGTAACCTCTGGAGCAGTGCCTCAGCTTGCCCAGCCAAGGAGCTAAAGTTGGGCTGGCTACGCATGTTGCTCTGGACTGCAGAGCTGATCCTCAGATGATCCAACAGCAGCCTGAGTGCTGTGTGCAGGGGAGGATCCCTGAAGTCCTCACTGTACTCATCCAACCATGTCTGGACAAAGGTCAACAGAGGGCTGAGGAGGCAGCGGGAGATTCATTACAGTTTGACTATTTAAATGACACTTTAAGCCAGAGTGACATATTAGAAGATTAACTGGATATACAGTAGGTTTGAGCAAATTATAAACTTGTCCTCCTACCTGCTGAAACATTCACTGCTGTCAAGATCTGAGGCAGTGCTGTCCCTATGGGGGGAAAAAAAACAGGACTAAGCCATAATACTCTTCCGGCTGTTTTCTGTACATTTTTTCATTATTATTTTCCCCTGCTCTGCAGCTATCCTAAACCCTGACCTTGATACATGCCAACCACAGTCTAAAACCGCTTTGTCCATAATTGTTGTTGTTGAAAGCCTCAAAATGATAAGCACCTGCTGGGTACTTATTACTACATCAAAGACCTGGTTGCTTTGTCAGGGAAACAATATATAAAAAGATCCTGACGCAACATGGTGACTTTGCATGTGCGACAACCCAAGTTGTTTTCCAAGAATCTAGCACAAAGGAGCTGGCTCTTCACCTGTGCCTCTTCAGCATGTTTAAATATGAGCCTATTGTTTCTGATCTGGGGAAGGTGACCAGACAAAGAGGCTAAAATTATGCTAAAATGTTAGCAGAGTGAGCACGAATGGACATGTGAATTTGAATATCAAAGAGGGGTAACTGACATGAAATATCTCATTCAGCTAACCATTAAAGGAATAATTTGACATTTTGGGAAATTAGCTTATTAGCTTCTTTGCGGAGAGTTAAATTAAAAGATTGATACCCCTCTCACGTCTGTATGCCAAATATGAAGATACCGCCAGGAGCCAGTTAGCTTAGCGTAAAGACTGGAAACAGGGGCAAATTTACCAGTAACCAAATACCAAATCCCCTAAGGACGTTGTTTATCGCTTGTTATCTCTGCCAAGCGTAAGGGATTACGCCTTGGTCGTGTGTGTTTGTATCTGCCTGTCTGTAGCTAATCTCGCATACTACTGGACCCAATAGCCTAATATTGTTTGTGCACATTTAGGACTTAACTGTATGCTCAAAGACCCAATTTCCACTCTTTGTGCCAAGCTAACCAGCTGCCCACAGTAGATTCAGATTTGCTGTACAGACATGACAGTTGTGTATTTCCCAAAATGCCAAACTATTCCATAAAGAAAAAACAGACAAAACCAGGCAAACAGTGGTACAAAAAAGTGATGTTTACCTCAGAAAGAGCAGTTCAATGAGCGTTGAAGTGTTGGTGAAGGTTCTGTATGTGGAGAGGAAGATCCTGCTGTAGTCTTGCTCCTGGCAGTCAGGGTCGAGGAGGTGATTCATAAGGAGATCTAGGGTAGCAGCCTTCAGACGCCGCACCTTGCAGGTTCGGTACTGCACAAAAGCGCAGCATGGACTATCCTCACTGGGGTTGGGACAGGAGGGGACGGGTTCCCGACGCAGTGTGACCCCATAAATTGCGCCATCCTCGATCTCCTCACCCCACTCTTGCACTGGGTTCTGGGGATGGTAGAGGTGGGAAATAATGTTTGAGGTTTTGACGTTAGTGTGGCTGCCATCCAATGTCCTGATGGTAGTATCGGTGAAATACACAAATATACTGTACATATAGTTGGGCCGTGAGGAGGTAAAAATAACAGCAAGTCACCATGGCCAAACAGCCAGGTGAACCAACACAAACAAGTGACACAACCTCCCACTGAGACTCACACTGATCTCATGTGAACCACAACAACTATGCAAAATGTGCTTACTCAGAAAAATCATTCCAATGACTGCACAAACAGTTGTGTGTGTGATGATAATAATTATCAGATCATCACCGACTCTACCTGCTGGTGTCAGCCAGTGCTTGGGTCTCATTTCAACAATTACAGAGCAACCTGAAATTTCCCAGAATGTTAAAGGTTCACGTGAATGTTTATGGACAAATACAGGATTATCAAAAGGTTAGTACATCGAAAGCAAAATACCACAACAAATGCAAAACACTGACAAAATGCCAGCAAGTTTCCATCAGCATCAGTCCTCCTTCAGTGACTAATAGAAAAAGAGCTGTAGCTTAGTTTAAGTGTCATGATTTTGTTGCTGTCTTTTTCATTACATATTCAGACAAGAGGTGAGACGTTGTTTGATCTCAGTGAGCGCTATTAATCAGTGTTTGAGCCATGGCTCCTCCAGAATGCTCAATAGCACTTGACACGACATGCACAATGGAACAGGGCTTATCAAATGGGAACACTGCGTCTTGTTCAAGCTCTAATTATGTGAAGTATAACAGCACAACAGCTGTGATGCATAATTAAAAAAGTTCACAAGTGAGCCGCCAAACAATATGTGTAAAAGCTACCACCAATGAAGACTGAACACCAACTGCATTATAAGGGTCACTGCCCAAACATCGAATAAATACAAAACTAAAATGGTTTCTCTTTGAAATTGGTTTCCATTTTTGTGTTGGCGGTTTACCTTTCCTTTTAAATGGAGCACAGCTGCGCCTGACTTTATATTTCTAATATGAGAGATCTCCAAAAAAAATGGATCCTACATTTACCATATTACCACATTGTTCAAACTTTATGTATATTTTAATTGAGACCTAATAAATAAATTCTGTACAAATAATTGCTTCATTTTTTGCCCTTGAAAATGGAAAGAAAAGGGCATAAAAGTGTGGTTTTGGGCCCCAGGCAGTCCCCCAAAAACTATACATATAGAAGTTTCCATCAGGGTTATTTACCCACTGCTGTTTTCACAGGTTCAATAGTACTCTTAGTAAACTAAACTTCATTAGTCAAATCGGTGGAGTGCTCCTTTAAATGCCCAAAGTGTTATATAATAAGACCAGTCTTGCATAACTCCAGTCTAATGCATCTAACTAACATGCAAATGATTCACAAATCTATACAGATGCCCTGCAGTGAACACAAGTCGACATTAGATATTAGCTCTTATGCTCTATTCAAAGTGGAAAACCTTTTTTTCACAAGCTTTTTGATCTGACTTATTCCGTACACTACACATCTTCTTCCATCTTAAAAAAACACAGTTTTATTTAAACTTATAGTTAAGGTCATGTTTGGACAATATGGGCACACAGCGAGCATTACTGACTAAACAATGCAGAGGACATGGAATAAACTGCCTGCACAACAATGATTTTAAAATCGTCTATCTACTGTAGATGGGAGGAAATCCTGATATGCAAATCATTTAAATGTATTTATGTAAAGGCAAATGTTTAGCTGCTGTGTCTGCTAGTGCTAACCAGTAATACATAAACCCCATTGTCCCTCACAGAAACTAAGGTCGTTTGTTAGCTACACAGATGGGAAACTGTGCATGGTGTCTTATTGTTACTCGCTGTCAGCGATGGCGGTACTAAGCACTACTTACAGCCAGATCTAAAATCAGAAAACTCCTCTATGCAGATCTGATTATGTTGGCGTCTAAAGCATTTGATATGAATGAAAAAGCAGATCATGGAGCAGCAGGAGGACTCATCAGTCCTGAGTGACACAGTTAAACACAGTCATAGTCTTGACTTTTTACAGAACCAGTTTGTGCAGAGCAGAGAATAATAAAAACCTGTTAATCTTTAAAAAAAAAAACAGTTGAAAGGTGGTTTAAAAACCCTTACGACATTGCAATATCACTTATATTGAGTTGTGTGTGTGTGTGTGTGTGTGTGTGTGTGTGTGTGTGTGTGTGTGTGTGTGTGTGTGTGTGTGTGTGTGTGTGTACATTACATGTTTCTGAAATAACTTCTGGGTGTTTCAATCATGCCAAGTATTCAGTTTTCTGGTACAACTGGTGCTTAGCTCTGTGTCTCAAATGCATTGGAGGCACAAACTGAGGCTAGACGTTTTGAAGCTTTAGTACAAACAACCTGTGGTCTGCAGATACAAATAGATACAGATTAGCTGTAAAATACATTACTTTTACAGATATTGTAAAAAAAAGATGTATTTTATTTTGATGTGATGATTATTTGGGATCTCTCCACACAGCTATTAATCAGAGCAGAAGCACCATTTATTTACATATATGACATTACAGAGAGTAACCTGACTAGACTAGATTGAAATAACACTACAATCAATGGTCTGACTCTAATGTACAGTTGACTTCATTTATGGATCAGTTTATATTTGTATCATAAGCATTTTTCTTACCATTGTTAACTCCCATTTTCCCATCTCGTCCGGTAGCCTAAGGAGCGTTGCTTTCCATTTTGACAAGGAATTGTTGAATTGAAAATAAGCTTCCACCTCGCGAAACAGTAGGTTTAGGGCTGCATCTTGATATAATAAAATATATTTGTTTATTATCTTGCTTGGAACTACATTAACGCGCCTGTATTATATTTAAAAGACGACTTTCACTGCAAAGTATTCGCTACATTTTATGCGAGCATAGCAGGGCTGTTCCGATGACACAGTGTCAGCGAGACGGCAAGATGAGAACTGTACCGACTTGTTTTCTCTGAAATAGTTTGTATCCACCGGTACTTGCTGGGAGGTGTCTCTGACTGTGGACAGTTTGACTGAAACTCACTGGACTTTATAGTGGGAGGCGACTTTCTGCTGCTAGTGAGGACTGTAGGAGGAGTGAGAGGAGGTGTGTCTGGCTGTGGGGGGGCGGTGTTGGTGACGGGAGTCTGTCTCAGGTTTTAAAACAAATGTGTGCCAAATATCTTATTCTCTTTCTTGCCATGAGTTATATATTTGAATATTGATACCACCCTCATGTTAATATGGTACCCACAAAGCTACAGCCAGCTGCCGGTTAGCTTAGCATAGCTTCACCTAAAGATCTGGCAGCAGTTAGCCCCAGTTTAGAGCTAGGCTACATGCTAGCTGTCAGATTCTGTAAAATATATTTAACCGGAAATGTTTGGAAAAGTTTTTTTTAACCCTCTATGGTACCTTGTTGCCTCTATTTAACATACCCCTGTTTGGCCTTTTACATTCACACAATACATCCCCAGGTATAATGCAATACTTTTAATAAGAGGCAGGAACATAAGGAGCAGTGTTTAAATTTGTCACGAGTCTCTGGGGGCCTGAAGACTTCTTTTGCAGTCTGTTGCACAAGGATCAGCTCAGCCATTACTATTACTATTACCTTACTATTACTATTACCTTACTATTACTATTACATTACTATTACCATTACTTTATTAGCACAAAAATGCTCTGAAAACGTAATTTCCTGCCCTTTTTCAATCTTGAAAAAAATATATTCACAATAATAGATGAGTAAAGCTTAATTTCTAATAGTTTAATGTACTTTATTTGCTAATTAAGTAATGGAAACTTGCTAAAATGCTAATGTTGCCTAAAGGCAACACCGTACCATTAAGGTAAATTGGATAAATGATGGATTTAACTCTAGTGAACGCGTGGCTCCTGTACCTATTTTTATTACAATATTCTATCACCTGTACCATAAAAAAACAAACTATTTGACTCTCGTTTTCCAAGTTGCAACTCAGTCTCCTAACCGGTAACTGGGCTGCCCAACTTGGAAAACAGTTTTAAAATAATTGTTTATCGTTCAGCTGACATAATTGAAATAATACAAAAGTAAGTGTTTTTAAAAGACCTCCGTTGGTTATTACGTAAGAGTCAAAAACTGGAGTTCGGAACGAGCTAGCCTCGCTCTCACTAAAGGTAACATCGGATAAATCGGATTAATTCATTAACACGCTACATCTTGTTTGTGATTTCACGAGGGTTAGGTGCGGGACTATTTCTTGGCCAAGCGCATTGACTTGTTGTCAACATGAGGTCGACCAGCAGAGATTCACTTTTTTTGACAAGCTATGCTAGTTAGCGGCTAGCTGTAGCTTCCTATATAGCGTAGGCTACACATTGTTAGATTAAACAAACGTTACCCAAAACTATAGGCGGTAAAACATTTCTCCACCTCATGTGCAACATTAAAGTTTGATGTAATAATATAAAACTGAAAGTGGAAATTCAACATATTGAGTTTTTACTTTTGATGCTAAGTAAATATTATTGCCTATACTTCTGTACTTGTAAAAATGTAATGCAGGATTTCTACTTGTAATAGAGTTTTCTTATGGACTAGTATTGCTCCTTATACTTAATTCAATTATCTGAATACTTTTTCCACCACTGTACTAGACACAAGATGTTTTCTACTTCACTGAAAAGTCCATTCTCAGTATGAGTTTCCACATCAGCTTTAGCTTTCATATTAGCTTCCAAGCTAGATAGTCATAAAATCATGCTTGTAGGTACAAGTCCTAAACTGAAATTTGAAGAGAACAAAGGGAAACTTTAATCCTTCAATAGATTAGTGTGAAAACAATCCTGTAGTGTCAAATTCTGCACATACATCTGCACAGTGAAGCTCAAACATCCAAGTGAAGTAACAAAAAACTCTATTCTACTTTTTTTTTTATCGTTTTCGAAAATAGATTTGAGACTGGCAATTGACACAGCCATGATCACAAGCTAGATCAGGTCACGCTAAGAGGAAAGCTGTGGTTGAACAGGTAAAGTAAGCACGCAAACGTTGGAAGCTTAGTGTTGGTGTTGAAGTCATGCGACCATGGTGTAGTTTATAGTCTTATATATTGTTTAGCTTTTACTTCTGGCAAAAATCATAAAAGTGGTGCTCATTTGTGAAGATTATCTTGCTTAACAAAATGTGGAAGTATCATAAATCTTTGTTTGCATCAGAGCTTATTTTCTGTGATAATCCCAAATCTGTCTCTCACATGTCCCACAAGTTTAAGAAATTGCAGCACTAAATCACTGGAGTAGCCCTTCAATTGTGTGTCACTAGACTGCTCAGGTTTTCGCTCGCATCTTGTACTAGTGTGTGTGTGTGTGTGTGTGTGTGTGTGTGTGTGTGTGTGTGTGTGTGTGTGTGTGTGTGTGTGTGTGTGTGTGTGTGTGTGTGTGTGTGTGTGTGTGTGTGCGTGCGTGTGTGTTCACAATCTGACCTACATGATGCCGGCTTTTCCAAGAAAGTGAAGACATGCTTATCTTTTCTATGAAAGCAGGCTGTTATTTCCTGAATGTGGCATTTCCCTATATGTTATATTCTGCCAGCTGTGTAGTCCTTGCCTTCCTATCTAAATGCAACACATAAACAAAAACATCAAATGCTCTTTATTAAATAAAGACATGGATGTGCTTGTCTCACTCAGTGAATTACTGAACCACTGACCCACATAAGAAAGTTGTACGACTAACGTCAAACGTTAGTAATGTATTGTATACTCATGCATCATACACCACGGGGTCACATTTAAAATCTTTTGTATTCACAATATCAGTGAAACAAGTGACGTTCATGTTCATGTCCCTCATTACCTCAAATCCCGACAGATATTTAGTTTCCGTTAGGCTATCCATCCAGAACAGTTAAAAGGCTGCTTTGACACCTTTAGGTGCGGTTCTTCCCCCCCTTTTATTGTTGATAGCTTTGGTATCATATATAAGCCAACACAAATTTGATACCATACAATGTGGGTATTTTCTCACAGATCACGTTTGTTTTTGACGTATCAAAAATACATCTGCAATCTAAGTCCGGGAGTCCGTGTATGGAGGAGGTCGGGGTGGATCGGGACTTTCACCCTCCAGGACACTGCTGTTCAGGTCCCATGTGACACCAACGTCAATGGTGACTCTTTTAGTTGTTTTGACCAAACAAAGCCAAATAAAAAATGTTCTCTTCAATTTACAATGTTAACCACCACGTTAAAACGTTATCAGTCGAGTTGAAGGAGAACTTAGACATCACATGAACACGACTAAGAATCTGTTACAGTCACGCTAGCGGCTCTGTGAGGCTTTAGGCCCGCTGTACGAGGCACAACTGTGCTTTGAGCTAAATACTAATGTAAGCATGCAAACATGTGACAATGCTAACAAGCTGATGTTTAGCAGGTACAATGTTTACTTTGTTCACCATCTTAGTTTAACATGTTAGCATGCTAACATTTTTATAATTAGCCCTAAACACAAGATACAGCTGAGACTGAGTGTCATGATCGTGAATGTCTGCACCAAAGGTCATGGCAATCTATCAAATAGTTAAAACATTTCCCATAAAACAAAAAATGTCAACATCATGGTGGCGCTTGAGGAAAATCAGGGGAATACCAAAGTCAGTAGGATTCATCCTCTGGGGGCCATGAATGTGAACATTTCATCCAATAGTTTGTGAGATATTTCAGTCTGGACCAAAGTGGTGGATCACTCTATGCTAAGCCACTAGCATAGCTAAAACAAAACGGCTATGTACTAAACAATGTGTTGAACACACTCCCAACTCTTCATGGTGTCTCTTTGATCAAATTGTGTACTTGAGCAGCAGTCCACTGAATATTTGTGCCATGTGAACATCAGGCATTACAATCTCCACTACTGATGATTGCAGTGATTGGGGCCAAAGAGGAGCATTTATGATCAAAAATATTGTCTGACAGACTCCAGCTGGTATCTGACATCAAATAATGAGAAGGACAAAGAAGTGTGGGACATGAGTCCCTTGTCCCAAAAGAAAGGAATACAAACTCAATTCAGAGAATTTAGTCTTTGGATTTAGGAATTCAAAGACTTCAGAGGAAGGCTGACGCACAGTGGTTACAGCAGTGCTGAGGAATGCAGACAGATAGTTCTTTATCAACACAGCCCAAGAGACAAATACCTTTTGAAACCTCTTTAGCGTGCGTGAGTCTCATGGCTTTGGGGCATGAGTCTTTAGGGCAAAGCATAAACGTGAAAGAATTGCCATCGACACTTTGTTCATCGCACATTAAAGTGAAACAAAACAATGTGTTCTACGCAGCCATGTTTTAAATGTTACATGCACGTAATAAGCTAAACAACAACAACTATTAAAGCAGCTTTAAGCAAAGGAAATGAAACACTTTTTGTCACAGGCCGTAATCAGATTCTGTCCTCTTTAGATTGCTGTTATACGAGCTAAAACATGTGGTAGCAGACGTTTCTGGATTTGGGCTTCCTTTGGCTCTCCCCAAGTGTAAAACTCTCCAGAAGAAAGCAAAGTGGTGAAACATGACCTTATCGTTACCAACCTTTATTTACCATAAAGATGCTTGAAGTGGAAAGACACGGAGGGATTACCAAAAGGCTGTTTCACATTTTATAGGGTTGCCAGGGCCACAGTGGCACATATCAAGTGCATACCGGGCGGGCACTCTCAAGAACGCCACCACTCCTAATGAGTCAACCACTCAGGCTGTTCAGGTGATCTCCATGGAGACAGCAATGAAAGAAACCCTTCACTGGCCGACAAGCCTGTCAACCACTCAGGTGCTTTGACGCAACTGCTAAGAAAACAGCATCTATTGTGACTCAGCGGCTGAAATATTGCTCACTGTTTGACTGCAAACAAAGTGAAATGAAGTCGTACTGCCTGGGGACACCGATGATGCCCACGAGTTGGCTGTAATTCAAGGATCAATTACCGTGTGTGCTTACTATGTCGATGAAGTTTATTGTGCAAAGGTTAAAAACCTACGCTGAATGAGAGAGGTGAGGTGTGGCATAATGTGATGAAAAGCAAAACAAATCAAGTCGTTCTTTCTAAAGATACACAAAAGAGATTATTTCTAGGTCCAGAAAAACACAATGAAAGTGGGTAATGTTACTGAAAAATAATCTCTCAATTTTGTTCACGAAGAGTAGAGTTGGACCACAAAATATAGAACAAACCCGTCAGCTTTCAAGGTCGAAAGTGTTGTGGTATTTTTTGATTTAGAGCGCAATGCATGGATTGGTAACTGATAGGGCCTACTGGGCACAGGGGCCCAAAGTGTCAGGGGCCCCTGGCTTTCACCTGCAAAATGTCACTCAAAGACATTAGAAAGAGTCTCAAAAAGAACACAAAGAAATATAAAATGACTACAAAGAGACACAACAAGACTACAAGGAGATGCAAAACAGCTACAAACAACATAAAGAGACACAAAGTAGGTAGAATAAGATGCAAAACAAAGTACTTAAACTACTCTGTGCTAGTTCCTGCTCCAGCAGGTGTCTCCAGCAGCACATTTTGCCATGATGACACACACACACACACACACACACTCACAAGGTGAAAACACATCACGGCTGATAAAAAGCAGCTAAACAACCATAAAGTGTGTGTGTCCTGCTCCTATGTAGGAGAAGTGGTGGGGTCTTTTGCATGTCTGTGCACAGGGGTCTCATAATCCGCAGATGGTAGTTTGTCACATTTGGCTTCTGGTTTTCTGTTGTGCTGTGTGTGTCTGTGTGTGTGTGAAACTCATGTTCCACTGTCACTGTTTTTATAGTTTTTAATCTAAGCAGGGCAGCACTTTCCTGCAGCCGTCAGGTGACTGCCAGCCACTCCGGAGATAAGAGCTGACCTGAATGGATCGGGACAAACTGAACACGTTATATAGATTACACACTCCATCTCATGGGCAATAATAGAACAGCAGGTAGCGTTTTATGACTGTTAAAAGTTAGTGTGCCTTGTCGAGGTAGATGTGTGCACCTGTGTATGCAATATGTGTGTTAAGCAATGGATCGTACTGCAGCTGTGGGAGTAACTGAAAATAATCTGGGTTTAAAACATTAATATAAGGAGCAGGGAGGTCACTTTTTATTCACACTCTGGAGTCAAACTTTCTATATGGTTACGATGCAGAGCCTTGTAATCCAGCGGATGGTAGTCATCATTCTGTTTATCGATACACAAAATCCAGTTTTGGAATTTACCTCAATTTTGGGGTCACGGTTCGGAACATTTTTGAGTCAATATATTTATCGATTTGGAAAAATGTAATCGATCGGTGGCTTATTGGGCATAAATTACAGCACTCAAACAATAACACACACATACAAACAAATGTCAACAGATCAGTATCTCCATCTGTAAACATAGTTATAAGGAACCTATAAACCTATATAAGGAAAATAAATTACACTTTGGTCCGTTATACAAACAAAAGTAATAAGTAATTGATCCCAAAAGTTTCTGTGACCATTTTAAGCACATTAGTAGTAATTAAATCACAATTACATCTTTGTGAAATCTAATGTTGCAGGTTTTAGTAGGTCAGAGCTTCAAACCACTACTTCCAGCAGGGTAGATTCAGCTCCAACTCACAGGGCTCGACGTATAAACTCATCTATTTATAACCTTTATTTTACCAGGATGAGATTAAAAATCTCTTTTTCAAGAGTGTCCTGGCCAAGATAGGCAGCAGCACAGTTCCAGACAAAAAACAATAATCACAATCACAACATTAATTAAAACCTTTACAGACACAGCGGTCTGCTTCAATGTCTTTAAGAGTTGCTTTAAGTCTGTTCAGAGAGACCAGCTCTCTGAGTTTCAGCTCATTCTGCAGCTGGTTCCAGGCAGCCGGAGCAGCGTAACTAAAAGCCAGTTCAGTACGGACTTTTGGGACAGTTAGAAGAAACAAGTCCTCGGAGCGAAGCCGATACTGTCCACTACATTTCCTCCTAATGTAGATCCTTAAGAATGGAGGAAGAGCACCAAGAATAGCTTTATACATAAGGATGTGCCAGTGTTTCAGTCTACGGGTGGTCAGGGAAGACCATCCAACACGAGCATATAGGGTGCAGTGGTGCGTCAGGGTTTTGAGGTTTGTTATGACTCAGTGCCCCGTGGTCGACGGTATCCAGAGAGCTGAGGCACTGAGACGATGCATTCATATAAACAACATCTCCAAAGTCCAGCAGACAGAAACGTTGCAGAGACTCATCTCTTTCTGGCCTCCAAAGAAAAACAGGACTTGTTTCTAAAGTAAAAACCTCATTTTATTCTTTTTTTTTTCAAAAGTTCTAAAATGTGAGGTTTAAAAGAAAGAATCGTCAATGATAATAACAAGATACTTGAACTGAGACACAGATTCAATCTGGGAACCCTGTGAAGTGGTGAAGGAGGGAGGTTCAAGTGTTTGGTTTTTGCTTTCGAGATCATCATGAGCTTCATCTTTCCAGCATTTAAAACAAGTTTCAAATCACACAAGTTACATTGTACAATGTTAAAGAGCCTGATGTGGGGAGGCCGCAGAGCAGTAAATTACTGTGTCATCAGCATAAAGATGGAAATTTGCATTTAAAACATTGTGATTAAGATTATTTATATAAATGATAAACAACAATGGTCCTACAACCGATCCCTGTGGTACACCCTTGGATACATTAAGAGAACTAGAAGTTATACCTTCTGCCCGCACACACAGTGATCTGCCTGATAAATAGTTTTCAAACCAATCTGAGAGACCTATACTGTAGAGTCTTTGTGACAATAAGGCATGATCCACTGTATCAAAAGCCTTTAATAAGTCAATAAAAAGTGCTGCACAATGTTCTCTATTGTCTAAGAAATGTATAAAATCATTTACTACTTTTAAGGCGATCGTTGTAGTGTTGTGTTTTTGTAAAACCAGATTGAAGGTCAGATAAAATATTATTAGTCGTTAAAAAGTAGTTGTTGACTTATCAATGATTCCAGCACTTTATTTAAGACAGACAATTTGTAGATGGGTCTGTAATTCTTTAGGAGAGTGGGGTCACCCCTTTTCAACAGTAGGAGAACAAAAGCAGATTTCCAAATAAGGGGAATTTTGTTTGTCTCCAGGGACAGATTGAAAAGATAAGGCAGGGGCGAGGCGAGGAACTCAGCTGCTAACTTTAAAAAGTATGGCTCCAGGTTGTCCAGACCTGCTGATTTTCTTGTGTCTAAACCTTAAGGGCTTTATGCACCTCTGAGACTGTTACTGGATTAAAAGTAAAGGGTTGACCCTGCCAGACACGACCTTCAGAGCGAGCAGGGGCTCCTTGAAGGTCATTAGTTCAGCTTTTTTAAAACATTAGTTTTCAACAAGGGGATTACTTGACATGGTAGAGAAGCAATCCAGGGGCATCAAGAGGAGCTTTTTTCCAAACTTAAAGACATGGATTATACGTATACACATGACCATCTCAAGGAAACAAAGCAGACTGAAAGTTACCCAATCAGCAAATATTATGATGCACAAGCATGAGAAGGAAACGAAAAGTTGGTTAAAAGAAGAGGCGGTCTCATACAATTATGTACAAAACTATGTTTATTTCAAAAATGTTCTCAATTAAACTCCACAATAATGAAATGAATAGCAAAGGATAACTCTATACATCACTTACAATATGAATTGAGCTTTAATATATTTCTCTCCATACACATGGTGATAGAAGTTGCACGACAGCATCAGGTGCTTGATGCAAGAGATGGAAATGACCTTCAATATGCACGAGTGGCAGTGCAACGGCTTTGGTAACAAGGTTAAATATGTATTCAAATATAACATAAGATTACTCAATGATAAAACGTGCAGAGACATATCAAACAACTTTAGTAGATTACATTTAAGCAGACGTTCATATAACAAATATTAAAAAAGCAAAGCATGCTCAAATAAGGCTTCGATAACAAATGTTTACAACAGACAAATGTGTTTGGATGTTTAAAATCCACAACGCTCTGAATTGTATCGCAGACATCATGAGAAAGTGTCGGATCCATGAGGAACGCGGGAGTTACACATTTGGTAGTAACAAAATACAAAGGATGACTGAAGTCACCTGCAGGCTCCTGGTGACTGATGGCATTAGGTCTTTTTGTCCAAGTCTGTTTTCTACTGAACAAAACACACAGTCCAGTTCAGCCTCACTCAGGACTCGACGGTCACTGAGCCGGCTCCGTCTTGTTCTTCTTATTCAGGACTTTGCGGAGGCTCTCGGGCATCAGGTAGGGTCTCTCTGCACTGCCATCGTTCCTCTCAAGATCCTCCACTGGAAAGAGATTCAATAACATGACATTAAACTAAAGTCTTTGGAACTTTAAAATGAGGGTCAAGCTTCACAATTAATATTCATCACTAACAAATCTGAAGAAGTTAAAAAAAACAAAAACGTATATAGTTCGGATTAATTGATCAATAACCAACAGTATGCATCCATTGCAATAGTTTAAAATGACTTTGTTTGAGACAAAAATACTTAAATACTGTTTATTAAACCAACTTTACTGGCAAGCACATATTAAGACGTACTGTGAACAGAACTTAAAGTGCATGGATAGTGCAGCATACTAAAGAAGCAACACTGAATATCATGTGTTTCTGATTGCATAAACTGTAAACAATTAGATATCCTTAAAAATGTAAGTCAAAAAGGTGTGAAGACTTAAGTTAATACTATAAATTAGGCACAAAAACTGCTTTAAGTTTCTATTGTCCAGCTGCAGTAGGAGGCTAAAACTGTTTTATCATGTCAGTTTACCCCAGAGTAAGTCATTTACATAATTTCCAGACATTCAGTTGGGCAGCGCTTCTAAACACGTTCAAATGTACCAGAAACCAACTTCAAACATTTCACACACCACATCATTAAAAGTGAGGACGACCTGTCTGTTAACAAGAGAAGCTTTCTAAACTAAATCTCATCACCACCAATGAGACCATGCAACAAATTACCCACATTTTAAAAGCACTCATTCCTAGAGACTGATGCTTGATGTTCAATTGACCCCTTGCTAAGCCCCGCCCCTTTTGCTACATATGCTATAGCTGCGGTCGAATAGAAAAAAAACGTCCCGTGTCTTCCAACAACTTTTTCTTGACCTCGATGGAAATTGTCATGAAGTCAAGGAAAGATGTAAAAGATGAACTCATTAGAAATTAGGAAACGACAACCGCGGTGCTAAGAGAATCCTACTGCACTTACACGGCAGCGGACAGATGATTGTTTTTTAGCAAAATTATTTATAAAACGCATAGAAAATTAGTTAGAAACTCAATGCTGTACAATTCAAATGCGGATTCTTCTCCCAAACGCAATCACTCCTCCTAAGAAAGATGTTTTCAATTTGTCCTATCGCTTTAAATGTTACTGCCTCAAGGAATTGTGGGACGGCATTATCTCCTTTACTTTGGTAAAGGATGGTCCAGTGTTCCCTTTGCTAAAGGAACTAAGTCTTAGATACTTCAGGGTCATTTCAATCAGTTATGTACATTCCCAAGAGAAAAGGACTATTCGACCGCAGCCCGAGCCTGTTTAGCTTTCCTTGGGACCTTGATTTCTGACAGGAAGACAGAAGCAGGCTTTTGCTTTCTAGACAATTTCCCGTCTGAAATGACTAATCACTGGCAAATTTGAATCAGCTGTAGCTAGCTAGCTAATTAAGCCAACAACAGCTCCATCCATCTGATGACATATCCTAAACTTAAATGAGAAATGAGGTTACCAATCTATAATTGGACAATCAATCAGGGTTTTAGCCAAAGAAAATAGGGGGCAGTATTTCACCTCTAAAAGGGGTCGAGACAGGCACAATACACCCAGGGGCAGACAGCTGTTCTTCTTCTCCCTCTGTACTGAGGCAGACTGGAGCTACAGTGACTCACTATCACCTCTAGAGGAACAAGTGGTATTACAGACTGGACGGAGCGCAGCTAGCTGTTAGCATGCTAACTTCAGTAGATATCTCTGCGACACAACACTTTGACATAACGTCAACACAGTTACCTCTTCACATTATGTTGATAATGTTAGTTCATTGTTTTAATGTTAAATTCTGCCAGATCTTACACATTGAACCTTTAAGAAATCAAATCTTTCACATCTTGTTTCCTTGTGTTGAAGGATCGATAGAGCAAAGGAAATACGCACCAGTCAGCTGTTAATAAAGGAAACACTGAACCACTTAAGGCGTGGTGTTCTGTAGCTGCACTACAATCTGCCTCTGTGAGAGGAGCGGGTAAAGTGCTGAGGAGAATTTCCCGATGGGCAACAACAAAGTTTCAGCTCCTTGCCATTACAATTTAAGATAGTCTTTAACTTTAATAATTCAAAAGTGTTGCATTGGTTTTGTTATGTCCATGGTTCAGCATCTTTGCCCACAGAACGCCTCTTCTCTAAGCAGCTTCCTCCTCCTGAGCCTGCTGCTGTTTCAACTGGACGTCTTCATCGTCCGGTTGCTGAGCAGAAGACGAAGACGGATCCTCAGCCTTGTCCTTCCACAGAATCTCATGAAGGGTTGAGGACATGTAATAAGGCCTTGAGGCTGAACCGTCATTGCGCTCCAGGTCTTCACCTTATAGTGTGTGTGTATGTATGCGTGTGTATTTGCATGTGTTAATGAGTGGAACAGGGAATTAGTATTGAAATCAAGGGGGAACAAAAAAAAGAGGTGTTTATAGGGCCAGTAGGAAGGGGAAGGAGACAAAAAGAGAAAGAAAGTCAAACAGCAAGCAAGCAAAAGGTACCCACAGGCATTTCAGATTTTGAAAGTTAACAGTTCCAACACCAGCAGCAGCACATTTCAGATTAACAGACTGTAAGCCACAGCCACAGAAATGGTGAAATGTTTTAAAGTGTGGCACACCATATTCATGCAATTTAGAATTAGTGACAGCTCAACACCAAAAGCAATGTTGAAGAAAGTGAGGAACGTTTGGATTCAGCTGATAATTAAACAACACCTCTACAATGCTGGTCTCTTTCATCTGACACTGGACAATCGAATACATAAAAAGCAACAATGAGCGAGGAGGTGCTACTTACAGAAACAGAGGAAAAGAGTGTCCACACACATGGCGTACACACTGAAGAACCCATGTGCAATGAGGTAGGAGCCGACCACCACCGTCTGCGGAGGACAACAAGAAGCACAAATACACATTTCATTCACAACACACAAACGTCAAGGATCAGAACCTATATTCTAAAAAATAATACCTGATGAATTTTCTTTTACATTTGAAACTTCTGTTTAAGGCTTTGAATGTCTGTTCTCATCACGCAAAAACATTTTTGGGATTTCGTTATTGTAGTCAAGTATAAATGTAATTAATGGTGCCGTTAGACCGCCCCGTTAATACAGCTGCGTTCCTCCCAGGAGGGAGAGCAAAATGTTGTTTTTGAAAGACCACCAACAAATATGGATTGAATCTAAATATTTCATTAGCTAGAAACATGTTGTGAGTTTAGGAAATGATTACATCCATTTCTTTAGCTGCGACCAGCGAGCTGCGTCAGTCGGTACATAAAGATTTCTGTGTGTGTGTGCGTGTGGATTCATACACGTACGAGGTCGCAGATGTTGTGAATTTGCTCGTTTCACTAAATTTAGACTTTACAACGCTCTGGAGTTATTGGAAATGTTTGGATCACACGAGTCTGAAACAATCCTTCACAGCCACCACTGGAATCTAATTTTTCAAATAGTATAATAATACTAATAATATTAGTGTAGTCTGATCTGTATCTACAACTGTGCAGAAACAGCGGCTTTAAACACAATGAATAGACGTGCAAAAGAGAAAAGAAAAAAGCTGCGCAGTATTCAAATGTTTATTTGGAATTTGAATATCAACGTTATGAATAAAGCTTTGAACTGTTTGATTACAGCGCTGAGTTTTTGATTAACTAACAATGTTCTTCCTGGAAAAAGGAAGGAGCAGCACACTCACCAGGATGGGAACCCAGTAGTAGTGCAGATGTGGAGCGGTATCCTCAAAGGCCTTCACTCTCCCAGAGAAGAAAAAGAAGGCAAAGATCCCTGCGGAAGAGAAAAAGACCATAAAGTCACTTTGATGAGTTACAATCCACAAAGACCGCCATTGTATTGACATTATATTACCATATTATTATCTTTAAAATGCTCTGACACACACACACCAAATTTTTGGTATTCAAGCAGAGTTTTTCCCACTGATCAAATGCAAATAAGTTCATTATGAAGGCATTAATCATTTACGAGTTACATTTTGGATTTATGTGAAAGCCTATTCAGTCCCACTGCATTTGTAATGCAGAACCTTTGTACTGTGAATAAGCTCATTATGATGATCTGCACAGTTGAGTTAAACTGTAACATGAGGTATGCCAACATGTTTCAGAGCTCACTGTGTTTTCATATTATAAAGTATGATTATAAATCCAAAGAGCATGCCAATCAGCATCGATGTGCAGATACATCACACACACACACACACACATTCAGGAAATACATCTCCAGAATAAAATACTGAATGAAAAATTAATAAGGGTGAAATTAGGACTCACCCACGAGTCCAACAATGAGCAGTTTGCCCAAAAACAGGAGGAAATCTGTCACTTTGTCCAAGACAGCCACCCTGGGGATTAAAGAGAAGCAATTATATTTATCATAACCAGAGACTGCCAATCATTTGGAATTAAGATTAAAAAAGATACAATGTCAGACCCCACGTCCGCTCACCTGATCATGTTCCTCATGAGGAGGAAGAAGGCATTTTTGGCAGAGGTGCAAAAGTTGTTGCCATAAATCGCCGTCTAGAGGCCAAACACAGTCATTACATTCACATACTTCAACATCACAATAATAAGTTTCCATTTTAACAGTGAAATTAACTAATACCATAATGTAGGCGTTTCTGTTAATGAACTTGACACATTTCTCCAGACACCAGAAGCAACACTTCAGACAGCAAAACAGGAACTTGGCAAACTTATTTTGGGCATCTGTGAATGACATCATGATTGACAGATGAGTAAACATCTAAAACAGACAGGTTATGGTAATGTACTTGAATACAGAGTAGAAATATACTGGGCAACAAACTATACACTTCTACAGCACCGACATTACTTCCCAGGTAAATCATTCGACTTCCTGTAAGCTAGTTTGATCAAAGCTTATATCTCGATTGAGGACTGTGTGCTGTACAAACTATGGATTGTTGCCTCCAGCTAACATCTAAAATCGTAGTCAAAAACAGGAGCCGACCTTTCAGCTTGTGGTCCAGATACTCCAGCAAAACCCTGATGAGCTGAATGACTGAGAGGATAAGGGAGCCGAACGCCAGAGTCCCTGTGTGATACCTAAAACAAGAGACAAGTGACTTTAAAGCTAGCTACAAAAATAGCATGCGTCAAACTTGAAACTTCCTCCACACGCACCTGAGAGATCTCCCGAGGGAAGAAAAGATGGGGAAGGCGGGCATGTCGTCCGGCTTGACGAAGGCCCAGTAATACGAGGCAAAGGCCCCGGCCAGCGTCATCTGTCCCAGCGCCGTGACAAAGTTGGCACACCAGAAGAAGAGGAAGACGTTGTAGAACTGCAGGCCGATCAGGTACTTGTGGTAAACAGTCTCTCCGCCGTAGAAGGCGAAAAGGCACTCGGAGTCAGGGCACTGCGCTTTCTCAAGACTGGTCGTGTAGTTCTGAGCACAGAAACGGGTTATATAGAGACGTCGTGAACACACTTTGGTTTATGTCATGGAACTATATAAAAACACATTTACCGTTCAAAAGGTTAACATAAGGATAACTTACTGCGGGTTCGCAGGTTTTTCTTGAGTGGTCGCATGCTGTCTCATTGAAAACTTTGTAGATGGGTTCATTAGAGGTAGACAGGAAGCTGATCAGTTTTATGAAGGACAAATGACTACAAATCCCATCAACGTCACACTATTATGACATCACATTCAATTTGGCACACTTTTGTCAACATTACCACCTAAGCTTTTTAAATTGATGTCTGCTTAACACAGTGTCACACACACGTCGAGGAAAACTAAGGCAGAGTCAAAATGTCTGGACTTCACCACACAGGCGTGTTCCAGGGAAGTGCTGCAACCTGTTCAAATGCAACGCTCATCAAGTTCACAAGGGGCATGCACTCAGGCTGAGTCCTTACCGCAGCAGCCTGGGATTCAAATCTGACCTGCAGCCATTTGCTGTTGTTGTTGCTGCTGCTGCTCCTCACTCTCGCTCGCTCTCTCTCTCTGTCTCTCTCGCTCTCTCTCTCTCTCTCTCTCTCCCTCAATCGTTAGCCTGAAAACATTTTTAATTACTCAAATGGAGCTTCCAGTTACCACATACTATATACTATATACACATACTATACTGTGGTTTGCCAAGGCAGTGATCAATGTTCATCTGTATTGTTGCAGATGTGCCTCTGTGTTACAAAATGTCTCAAATATCAAAAGTTCAAGCTGCTACTTATCTTTAATGAGCTATTTGAAATAATCTATGGACACAAAGTTATTTTCTTTGAAAGCAATTACGTACATTTTGGCAAGGGCGTTTTATACAAATGTAAAAAACCTCAGCTCTTACTGTAAACTGTTTAGCCCAAATACAGACACTCAGAGCCTGAAGGACAAACATGTCTCCATTAAAACGCACTTCAATCACTGACGTACGTCAGACTGAAAAAACATCTCCCTAGCTTTCAGTATACAGAAAATAATATCGAAACTTAATGAATATTTGGTAGTTTAGGACTAGTGATGATTATGAAATGTAACTCGGTTTAAAGTGGAAAATAATATTATAGTATTTCTGTAGCAGTTTAAGGAAGGGGACCTTCTGAAAGGATACACAGCAGTAACTGCCCAGTAGGCGATGACCATGGCCAGGAGGACGAAAGTGAACAGAGGGTAGAGAAGGGAACACATCACATGCCCGATGGTTCTGTAAACACAACAACAACAACAACATCACAACCAAGCCAAGAACAACAACGAGCATCACTATGAGTTATGACTTCAACGGTGCCTGTGCCATTAGTCTGACACTTTCATACATTATTATGTACAACAACAATTTAACATCCTAACAGCCACGGATCTTTTCCCCACTCCTGTCATCCTCTCCTCTAAAAGTGCCCACAGCTCCAACGTGAAGTCTGACCTGCTGGCTTCTTTGATGAGAGCAATGGCGATGAGGATCCTCTTCCTGAGGAAGATGAGCAGTAGGATGATAATGACCTCCACAATGGCCAGGATAATCACTAAAGGAGAAGGGTAGCAGAGGGTCATACGAGTGTCCCCACTTCAGAGCAACAAGTCAGAGTCTATGAACATGTAGATCAGGTGTACTGACTGAAGGCCAGCCAGGTCTGTCGAATCTGCAGGTAGACTGCGAAGTCTGTCTGGAAGCCCAGCTGCTGGAAGGTCACATCAGAGCCGGCTTCTCCTTTCAGAGCAGCGTACTCCATGTAGCAGTGGAAGATACCTAAACAGCAAATAAATGGAAATAGTAAGCAACTGGATTTCTTAACAAAACAATAATAATGGAAGCAGTGTGCGATCCAAACAGAAGAAAAGAGAAGTAACAGGAATTCTAATGTGTATGCTTGAGGGATAAAAACACCTCAAATATATAAAATAGACAGCAAACATCAGGGGTGTCGCTGGAAGAAGACGGGCTCTTTTCCAGTGAGCAAATTCAGTGAAAACTCTTGAGTTGTTATGAAGAGTCCACTATTGTAAAAAAACAACAACTGAGATTTCCATGTCTTTTTTGATTATAAAAGCATATATGAAAGGTGTTAAATAAATACTGTGACAGTCTCATACGCTTAATCAACTGAGAAATGCACACAGCCCTTATTCAGAAACTGCACCTTTACAGAGCCGCCTAGACTTCTGGAAGGTTGTGATGTCACAGCTATACTATATGACGGTGCAGACTCCCCGCGGATGTGGAAGACCCAGAAACACTGACTGGATAGACAGTTATATTCAGACAGAGGTTTTTGAACATTAAAGCATGTAAACATGTTCTAGTAGAAACCTAAAACACAGACATTAACCCGAGGCTACAGCCTACAGCCTACACCCTACAGTAACCTGCTTGCTGGCTGTTTCTCGTCACCATCTTTACTCAAGTTCCTTTTATCCACGATCTTTGACTCGAGTCCTTTTCAGACATATATATTCAGCTTCATATATATATATCCGTTAAAAATGATGGCTTTAAATGTTCCCTACGGCTTGATTCAGACATGACGGCACATTTACAGAAGGAGCTGCTGAAGTAATGAATCATTTCCTTTTTGTATGGAACAGTAACATGTAGATGCTCTTCATATGCAAACTGCCAAAGCAGGACATACAGAGATTAGTATATAGTATAACCTGTTTACAGCTAGTATGCACTATTGGATTGGGACACAGCATCAGAGTTGGCTTCAAGTTTATTTAACGAACTCCGATCACCACGTTAGTCAGTTTGTTAAACCTGCTTCCTGAAACAAGCCCCTGAAGTCAAGTGAAGTTTGAGGAGAGACAAACATAATGACTAATGTTTAAATCGCATGTGCTTCGGCTCTTACCATATGCTATGACCAGTATCACCAGGACAATCATGACCCAGACCATGATCCCCGCCAGGAAGCGCAGGAGGACGATGAAGAGCAGGCTGGTGAGCATAGCAATAACCAACCCTCTGTGTGGTGTGAGGAGGGAAGGTAAACACAGAGAGTGAGCGAGCGGTTTCATTCTTTGTAAACACATGGGATCAAAAGAGAAGCAGATTTACAAATGTATGACTTACAGCAGGATCCAGTACCAGGACTTTGTGTAATCCTCAAAGATTTTCATGACCACCTGACGAGCCTCAATAACCACAGTGGCGTTCCTGTGGGGAGATTCCTGTGTGTTTATCTGTTTAACCACTATGGACCTCATGTCGGGTACTGTTTGTAATGTAATGTGGCAGGTTGGGACTGAGCGATGACAGAGCGGTAACCATCCTGCGATGTACTCACTTGACTCCATCAATAAGATCCTTGGCATCTCTCATTTTTCCGCTTCCGTCATCAAAGTGAGAGTTGTTCCCCACAGTTATCAACCCTCCTTTCTCGCCCAGAGCAGGGAAACACCTTTGAGTGACTGAAAGAGAGTAGACGAAAGGCTGGTCAATTAAAAATAAAAAAGACTGGCTCTCTGGATGTATGCAAAATGTTATACATAATATAATATATTTTGGATCCAACTCACAGGGTCTGCTGGGGGTCAGCATGGCAGGACAGAGACCTAACCTAAGGATTTCTGGTATACCCTGAAACACAGTATATCCAAAACAGATAAGGCGTGTGGAAACCTTTGGACAATCTAAATAATTGAGGCAGTACAGAGTGGCATTGGGACGAAGATTAAACTCAGAGACTCGACAACATGGCGTTATACTCACCATCGTATTAGTCACGCCTTCCTTGCAGAAGGTCTTGTAGTAGTTAAAGTCCCCTTTGTTGCTGTAGGCTTTGATTAACGTCATGAACTTTTCGGGGCACTTCGCAACACACATCTGAGAAGGAGGAGCAACATTTAGAGCAGGAAGAAGCATTTACTCATCAGGATTGTGGATAGAAAATGCCGCACAGCTGGAGGATAAAATACCAAGACAAACTTGATGATTTTTTTGCAATCACCAGAGAAGAACACATGATGAGAGAAGAGGATTTCACACCTGTGTGGTGGGACACTGGAACTCCAGCAGCACCATGGGGCTGGCACACTTCATGATGTTGAAGTAGAACAGCAGTGGTTTGGTTCTGTTAAAAACACACGTTCAGAATGGTCAGAGGAAGACAACACTTACAGAAAGTGCATGAAAGAAGGGGTTAATGTAAGATCTGAGCATTTCAATGGCCAAGTTCACAACTTTAAAAATCGTCACGTCGCTGTACTGTTCACATTATACAACTTGCTGTCTTGAAAATCAGACATTGAGTGTTTTTCACACTATACGTCTGACAGTGGGTCACACACTACAAGATCTTTCACCAAGAGGAATCCCCGATGAGTACGTCTGGTCTCCAAACTACGTTTTGTCACGAAAACGCAAGAAGTGACACAGGCAGTCATGCTTTTGGATGTTGTCGTTGACACAAACATGTTCACAAATAGCCTGTTTCCACAAGTCTCTGTGTTCAGCACCCAGGTGCCTTAACATCTTTGGTCGGTGCGACACAAAAGAGCACGCAGTTACAGACGACCCCTCCACCAGGTTTCCCCTCAACCCGTGTTCTCATTGGCTGTCACTCCCTGACAGACGCAACAGCGAGTTCAAGAGTTCAAGACATAGCTTAATACATTGGGTAAAGTGACAGGATTAACATGACAGGGCAAAACAAACTAATACGTCAAGTGTTCGATCTTATGGTTCGGGGTATGAGCATTACCGAGGGTGCAGTGGCTCATCCCTTGGTTCAACTGTTCTTTTCAGTTTATGTATTAGAGTCTGTTTTTTTCTCGCTTTCCTTTTTGCCCATTCCCAGATTTGCTTTGCTTCATGAGGCGGAGGTTACCCTCCTTTAGCCGCCGTGAGGAGGCAGCTGACTGTCGGAGGTCTGATTCTGCCGCCCCTTTGCCCATCCTGAACAGACCCATTGGGAGTGAGCCTGTTCCATGTGGGAGGAGAGTTATTGTTCGTTTAGTTTTTCTCCCTCATCCCACCTGTCCTTATATTAGGACATCAGACCACCAGGGAAACAGAGATAGTTCATTGTTGTTTTGCACAAACAGTCGCCTATGCGTGTCATCTCACACACCCAATAACCCCATCCCCACTTCCCGCGCCCTTGCTCGGACCACACCTATCTTCGAACTCGGCCTTCATTTCGATATCAACGTCATCAACGACACACCTGTAAAGTTTTGTGACAGCATCTTGTTGTGATGCTATCGCGTTGACAAAAATCCACACCCACACACACACACTATTTATAATCTATAATTGGAAAGCAACTCACGCAAGTGGGGTGCCCATCTGCCCACAGAATTGGCCTCGACTGTCTGTGGGGTAGATCACCTTCCTGGGGTCACCCTGGGACCAGGCTGGAAGCACAAAAATAGGTACAAGGTTCAAACAAAATCAGTTTGTATTTTTATTGGTAAGTTTTAGATTGTGTTTTTATAGCTATACCAAAATTGCAGAGCCGTTTCCTTACCCAGTATTCCCACTGCAATATAACCCAGTATGGCAATAACAAAGAGGATGCAGCACACAATGTCTGTGCAGCCCCTGGGGAGGGAGAGGACGATTGAAGGGTTGAAAGAAAAGTATTTTTAGCAACTTACACAGTAAAAACCAGAAGTAAAATCACATCTATCTCACCTTTTGTGGATCGGGCCCTTGAAGGTCGGGTCATACTTCCTGGGCTCGCCTACGTAGAAGAAAAAAGAAGTGCATTTATCACCGTTAGGATTTTTAATACTGAGGGCATGACATGGTGAGAAGTCTACAACCGTACGTGTAATATAACATGTTAAAAACAGATGAACCTTGTACCCAGACTGCTCCCGCCCTCCCACCTCCTCTTCCTCCCATTCAGATGACTTTTCCCTCCAGGCAGACACGCCTGGCAACACAACAAATTCCTCCCTGGTGACTAAGCAGAAGCAAACCCACGAGAAAGACAGAGCCAACATAACTTGTAGAGCCACGAGAGGGGGCCTAAATCATTTATTGCAGTTCATTATTTATACAAGGCAATAATGTCCTGGTGATACCAGTTATGCCAAAACCAAGAATTATTTTAATTGTGCACACTTTTTAAAAGGTAAACCTTGAATTTAAAGCAACTTCGTCCAATCAATAAATCTCTCAGAATGAGACGGTGTCACTTTTGTTTTCTGTAAATAATTGTGTTATTATTACCTTCGCCAAGCAGGTTACGTTTTTGCTTCGGTTTGTTTGTCAGGATTACGGAAAAACTATAAACATGATTTTCATGAAACCCTTCAGTGGAAGCGTGCAGCATGGGCCAAGGAAGAACCCATTACGTTGTGGAGCAGATCCGAATCATGGAGCAGATACACACATTATTTTTCACTTATGGAAACAGCCTTGGCAGAGGTGTGCACTCTCCTAGTTTGGGATGTGAAAATAACAAGACTTCTTCCAAATGGACTGCCACGGGCAAAGCAAAACACATTTAATAGTCCAAGATGCATCCATGCGAGTGCAATGCATGACTTTGAAGCGTTGATACGAATAGTTTACCATCAGAACAGCCATGCCTGGATGTCATCAGAGATTCTGAGCGATCAACAGATGTTCTATGGGTTCTGATCATTATTGCAGACTCAGGCATTTAGTTATGTTTGCAGCAGGTTATCTGAGGCCAGCATGTCAGAAGCAGGAGGCAGAGCATCTATTATCTAAGCAAATTCATGTTGCGGCTCTAAAGTAAAATCATCAGGTAACATTAGCTTCACTTAGCAGGGCTCCAGAAAGCAATGTTCCACATTATTAAGATCAAAACACAAAGCATCAATTAAAAGATACAGATTAACACAAAAATCATGTTTTGACATTGTTACGACTTTAAATCTCTGAAAGTCCTGTCATCAATCCCAAACTACCACAGCATGTATATTATGTATGGATCTTGAGTCTAGACATGGGGTATGATATTTTCCGTGGAGTCTTTGCATATTAATTATGCATGTAGTGTGGAGGATAATGCTGCTGCAAGCATTTACCAGACGAGCTCTTAGAGAAGCCACAGCTTCCTGTTTGGATGAGCATGAGCGCTGCACTTCATGTACATGGTGCAGGTGGCATTTGTTAACAAATTTCACAGACAAGTTAAACTGCCATAATATAAATCGCATTACCTGAGCAGTCATTTTTTCATATAATCACAACTATTACAGACTCAACAAAGAAAAGGGAGGACTTGTTAACTTCATTATGTAGCTGTAGGTACCAGTGTTTGAATTACTTCTCTTTTCTCACTCTGACTCTGACTCTCACACTCACTCTCACACTCACACTCACACTCACACAATCAGCAGTACAAGGTTCCACACAAGCACACACCCAGTCCTTCCCCACAATGTTGACATGCTGATACCGCCGCTCAAGTTTCACTCAACACGATTTAGACACTTCATGAGATTCATTTTTTAAGCAGTAAGAAAAGCATGGTTTAAAGATTAACCGATAATCCTCCGGTCATTTGACTTTTCTTAGATGAATACAGAATACAAAGAGTTGAGAATCAGTAAAAACAAACAAACAACTGAAGCAAAAAGAGAAAAGTTACCATTCTTTCCATAAAATTCTCCTTCTCCTTCCTCAGGCATGTTGTAATTCCTCTCTGGGCCAAATGTTGAAATGTACAGAGAACCCTTTTACTCTTTCCACAGCCACTTTATCTGGGTCACTTCTTCCTCCCTCTGTGCTGGTATAAATGAGCGAGAGAGCGGGGGAAACACGGGTATGGTGGAGGGAGAAACCAGTCCAACCTGTCCCTGAATAGCAGTGAGTCTGTGCAGCCAGCAACGCTCCACCTCACCTCAGACTTCCCTCTGTGTTTATTCTAAAACAACTGCCACTTCCCAATCTGTGCACCACCTGTGCATCTCCCTAAATCTCCTCCCACTTCCAAAAGACCTCTTTTTTTTTGGTTCTGCCTACAAAAAGCCATCCGACCAAACAAATTAACTAATCCACAGGGAGGCTGCGAGTGACAAAGAAGAGGCATGGACGTGTGAGGGCTGTTTGTTGTACAAGTTTGTTGCTTAGATGTTATCAAAACCATGTGTTTGGAGACAACAAGGGGAAATTCCGCCTGCACCATTGCCCCCAGTGGTGTTTTAATGTCGCTGCAGAGGAAGAGGCATGATTAGATTCAGGTGTGCGGGATATTTTGGGCAATTAAAGTGACAATATTAAGCTCAAGGATCCATCATTGTGTGATATTGAATAATTGCCATTAAACTAGTGATGGGTGATTGACGCCTTATGAAGCTTTGGGGCTTTCTTTCTATTTGTGCCAAAAAAGATTTTAAGCTTCGGGGCCTGAGATGCAGTAAACACAGTGACATCGTTTTCAAAATATATAAAATCCCTTAAAGACGGGCCAGAGCACAACAACTTCTTTGTTTTTAATGGTTTTAGTCTCATGTGTGCAACAAAAGTTCAACAAGCCTGCGTGTATTATTAAATCTGTATCTGTAAATATAATTAATTACTAATTCAAAAATCCTACATAAACAATATTATTACTGACACAAAACCTTAATGTACCTTATTGGTGTAATGGAGGCCCAGTGTCCACTGCAGACTCTGTTTAACTTCCTGGTTGATCTTTATGTAACATTTCATATGAGTTGCAATGTGATGTCATTATTTATAACACTATTACTTGGAAATGTTCTCATACTTATGATTATGTCTAGTGTACACCGCCATAGTTCTCAGTTATTCTCCTCTCTTCTTGTCACACTGATATGTGTCACAAAGTTTAGCTGCAAGACTTATAAAGCTGAATGAGGCGCTTTCTGAAGCAGCAGTGACAGAAGTGTTGGACGTCATCAGTCACGTGTTGTTCCTCCCTTGACACAAGCTCCAGCACAATGTATTGAAACAGTGCGCTTCACAGGAGAGAAACGAGCTTTGGTATCATTGACCCATCTGTACATTAAACTTCCTGGTGAAGCAGCTCAATCCACTCCAACCTGTGTTTTCTCCCATCTTGTGGGGACACGGAAGTATTGCACTAAGACCAAATGAGAGCAAACACAAATCCAGTTTTTTCATTCAGTAAAAAATGTTGGATGGCTCTTTGTTCGGTATTCAACCGCCAAAGGCGATCAGAGTATTAGAAAAGTTCATGGTTCTAACAAAGAGTCCACAGACTGACTAAATGCCGCAGATGTTTTTAATGGAAGCTGACAGAAACTTTCATTTCAGCTGAAACGACTGAAAGTTTCCATCCACTGTTCTTGTTTTTAAGGCCAATGTTACTGCTCATGGAGATTCCCTTAAGGAGCGCCGGCCTCGCTGCAATTTCCATAACAAAAACGCTCTCTGAACAAGTGCCTCTGAAACAGAGGTCATAAGTTTCTGGGGAATTTGATTTCTTGGATGACGATACCAGGAACAAAAATAGTACTTGCTTCCGTCTATTGTCCTTTCACTATTTAACTTTGGCAAGTGATGCTACAGGTTTAACATCCATGTGCAATAATCCAGAGCCTGTAGCTTGGACTGGCTGACAGCTAGTTTGACATGTGGGACAGAGCATTGAGGGACGTATGTATGCGAACCAACGTCCTGTTTTTTACACAGGCTTAAATTAATTATTGTTAATCTTTTTTCTTTGGTGGCATTGAGCAACTGTTTTAATCTGTTAAAAGCTCTCCAAGGGATCTAATCTAATTCCAATGAGCGACCACTGTGCAACCAGACAACCCTTGAGCATTCACTAAAATCATTAAAAAAATACAAATGGCATTTGCTACATGTGTAAGAGCTTTGATTTAATTATGAAATGCCACACAAATCTTTACAAGGGCACCCGTCTACATCGTCTTCGTATTGTGCTTGTGTGTGTTTTGATGTAAAGTATTAATGTATATATTCATTGTGTTATTTATTTACACATTGAATATATACATTAATGATTACAATTAATCACTATTAGAAAGGAAGAAAAACACAAACTTTCAAATAACACCTGGGTTATCATAGTTCATAGGAGAGTTCTGTTTTCACAGAAACAAAACCAAAACTGAATTCCATTTAGCTGCTTCAGTTTCAGGGTTCATGCTGGCTCTCAGTCTCTCACGGCTTAATGGGACGCTTGAATAGATCATCATCGTTTTTATTAGTAACACCTGTGCTTTTCCTACTATGACAAGTCAAAATGTGATTATCTGCTGTGAAAAATTATTTTGCATATTGTAAAGCACACTAAACAGAATCTAGCCCCATGGTTCCTAAATGTTTTATACTTTTTTTGTCACGCCCCTAGATGCGTAAACTTTATTATATTTTTAGCAATAATAGTAACAATATTGGGTATGCTAGTAACAAGTGGCATTTTATACAACAATAACAATACTTATTTAACCGCAGACATTGTGATCTATCAAAGCAAGAAAAGCACAGCTGTGACTAATGAAAGTACAAGGAAGCGCCGCTCAGTAGGAGTTCCTACTTGTGAAGCAGTTGTCTGCAGTTACACAGCAAAGCAAGCGCACATCGTAAATGGTAAATCATCAATTAAAAAGTATATTGGACTGTATTTTTAAAATAACTGCATACTATCATGTAGTAAAACCTGTTCTGCATGTAAACTGATTTTCCAATGTTATTAGGTAGCTGGTTACAGTAAACCATTTCTGAACAACTACTGTATCTTATCTGCACAAAAACTATTCGGAAAACGTTACAAATGCCAAAAAAGAAACGTGAAGGCGTACTGCTGAGAGTTCAATTGTGTGTACACCTGCCAAAGAAACTTTAGTTTGTCAGTCAGACATGTTTTTTGTTTACATGTTGCGTCGTGCACCTGGACGTTGGAAACAGGGAAAATTTCGACCTCCGAGTTGTCTGGAACGCAGCATTATAATGTTAACGATGACACCATCCAGGGAATTACTGCACTGCAGCAATTAATGATGTTATTTGTTACACTTGTGTTTGACAGGTCAACGTGTCTGCTGTAACAAACTGGCGAGGCTGTAAAGCATTTATACTGATGTAGCTGTCAAGTAAAGGTAAAAAATAAATAGCTAAGAATAGCTAAAGAAAGCAATTCTAGATATCCAATGGCTCTATCTAAACCAGTGGTTCTCAACCTTTTTTGGGCCAGCGCCCCCCTATCCATTATCCAGGTCCCTTACCGCCCCCCATCAAATAAAATGTAGGCTTCCTGTTTCTCTCCCCTGAATTCTAATGTTGATTATTATTCTGTTTGTATTATTCTAATTAAGAAGATTCAAACTTTAAGCTGTGTCATAGACTGCAGCCAATCAGACGGGTCAGACATTCAAACTGCAACCGGTGTTAAACACAGCAGCCTCAGAAATGTGAAACAATTTGCACTCTTAAGTGATCCAACGATAAACGAGCACAAAGCAACAAGTCTGAGGCAGTGATGCAGATGTTAGCTCTGCTGGTGTTAGCTCTGCTACTACGAGCAGCCAGAGTGCAGCTCGTCTGCTGCTAGTCCAAGTCCCGACCAGAGGGTTAGTGTTTTATCATTAATTCAGATTAGTTTTATTCATGGTGTATCTTTGGACTAACATTAATGCTTTCGAGCAGTGGTGGCTGAGGGGACGGCGCTTGTTTTTCAAGCAGCACTTTATCGCTCAGCAAAATAAAAGTCTAAAAACACACAATGTTAACTTTATTCAAACGCACTCGACTCATCATTTCAGCTTGTGCAGTTTGGCATGTTTCGTGCTGTAATGCAGCTCAAGAGCCTTTTTCATGACCGCAAGCGCGTCCACACAAACACTGGCCTTTTACTTCCACAAAGAAATAATCGTTCGTCCATTTCTCCTGGAACATTCCGCATCCACCTGCTGCGTTCGCTGATGTCAATGACCGTCTCGTTTAATATTGAAGTTTTTGACATGATGTGACCACTTGATGACACGTTCCACTCGTGTTGTGTTCAAGGACCCTGACCTTGGCCAGGAAAAACAGTAAACGCCGGTTATATTCTATATCTGACTAGATTTGGATAAAACATTTTGGAGTAGATTTTTTGTGTATGTTTATGAATTACCTCGCGGGCCGTACACACAAACACCCCCCAAAGACAGTTGTCGACTTGTGGCTGTTGTGATTGTACGTCATTTGTGATTTTCTTTTAATCTTTGAATCCCTTCATACTAACTATGTCGAGCAAAAAAAGAAAGTGGTTGGGCGAATACGTATAATATGGATTCACGTGTATAAAGGAACGTGATGGGAGTCAGCGTCCTCAATGCATGATTTGCAATAGTTGAGCAATTCTAGTCTAGCACCGGCAAAACTAAAGGAACACTTCCTAAAGCTGCATGGGAAATACAAGAACAAGAACGCTCGCTGAATTCAAGGTGAAGAGAGCCAGATTCGATGAAAAGGCTACTCTGCCTGTTCTCGGCTTTGTACCCATCGAGAAACCGATCCTCACAGCATCGTACGAAGTTGCGTACCTGATCGCAAAGCAGGGCAAACCACACACCATTGGTGAAACACTCGTAAAACCAGCTGCGTTGAAGATGCCGAATATCATGCTGGCACAAGCTGCTGAAGATAAGTTATCCCAAATTCCTCTTTCAAATGACACTATCAGCAGCAGAATAGACGACATGAGCGACTGACATCTTGGCTCAAGTAGTTGCAGATCTGATTTCAAGCCCAGCAAAATTCAGCCTCCAACTCGACGAGACCACCGACGTTTCCAATCTAAGCCAGCTTGTTGTATTCGTGCGCGATGTGAAAGACGACGTGATAAAGGAAGATTCTTTTATTTTGTAAGCCTCTTACAACAACAACCAAGGCACTCGATGTGAAGAAACTCGTGGATGACTTCTTCAGAGACAACGATCTTTCGTGGAATATGGTTTCTGCAGTTTGTTCGGCCGGAGCTCCAGCCATGCTGGGACGACACTCTGGTTTTGGAGCGCTGGTGAAATCCGATGCACCACACATCATCGTTACGCACTGTGTTCTGCACAGGCATGCGTTGGCAACAAAAACCTTGCCTCCAAAACTGGCAGAAGTATTATTATAATTATAGTTGAATGTGTGAACTATGTGCGAAATAGTGCTATGAAGCACTGCATCTTCAAAAAGCTGTGTAAGGAAATGGGCTCTGAATTCGAGGTACTTCTGTACCATTCTAACGTTCGGTGTTTTGTTTGTCTTATTTGAAGCTAGTGTTCTGCACTTAAAGGATTTCACCTATTTGAAGCTAATGTACTTGCAAGATTCTTGCTGTTCGGAGTTGTATCCTCATGATTGTTTGCACTTATCTTAAGTCGCTTTGGACAAAAGCGTCAGCTAAATGAACTGTAATGTAATAACGTCTCTTAAGGTTGAAAATCATTTCTTATCAATAAATAACGAAAGGCTCCATCTGAGGAGGTGGGTCCAAGCCTGGAGCTCTGCAGTTAGACCCTTCTCATATTATCCCACAACAGCAGGAATATGGAACAGTATTTTATCTGCACTTGATCTCTAACCTCTTCTCCTAAATAATCCTCTAACAAAGTTAACCTTTAAAATGTGTCATCTGTCACCATGTATCGAGGCTGAGTCCTTACTGCAGCGGCCCGGGTTCAATTCCATTCCCTTAGCTGTACTAACTCTCCCTCTCTCACCTGCCTTTCCTGTGTCGTCACGTGTGACCCTACTGACCACACAACAGTGTCTGGGTGAAACACCTGCTTCCATTTCAACTGAAATCATAATGCTATTTCTGTAACTCACACAGATGACAGAAAGTGAAACCAAGATCCAAGTTGCAAAACAGAGGAAAAGACAAAAATACATTTTCTAGTCTAAATATTATCTTAATGTGACCACATTCCTTATGCACAGTCCTGACTACAGTATAAGAGACATTTCAAGGAACATTTAAGGAAAATAATAGCTTTTAAAGTTGTTCTAACAAATGTGTTGCTTTTCTATTAACAAAGAGAAACATTCCTCATCAATAAGGAGGGTCAGCGCGATCAGCCAAGACCAACAAACACTCCTACTGATGGTAGAAGAAACTGACTAAGGCAGCCGATAAACACAGCTCACTGGGGTGGTCCCACTTCCACATCCAAATATCTCTGCGCTGTTGCTCTTCCTCTCCCCGAAACTCATTTTCCCAGAGCCTAATAACCAGTCTCCCACTGCTCTGAACATGCCTTTGTAATTTAGAATGTAGGCACGTTGGCAGAACCACTACACAGTTAGCGGAGTCACATGATCTGGTTAGGGTTGTTGCGGTGGGATGAAGCACATTTAAGTGGAAGTGGGTGGCTTCAATGACAGAGATGTTTTCGACTTTTTGTTTATAGTAGGGAGGAAATACTGTAGCATACAGGAACTGAACTTACAACTGAAATAAGACTAAATCTGCAAATGTAGCTCAAGCAAGATTTAACAAAACTACTCGAACATGAAAGAGAGACCAGAGAAGCTTAGCATCGGGTTTCAAACCACTCTCCTAAATATGGCTTATAATTACATCTAATCTGCAGCAGGGTTCGGCTGCCTGGCTGCTTCAAATCCTGTCATTGAGGTTTCTTGTTATATCTCAGCCTAAAATTACTCAACATGTGAAACTATAGTGGATCCTACAGTATGCTGTGAAATGGCATGTTTAGAATATTGTTCTCGTCTCCTTTTTTTAGCTGGTTTTCCTAAAGTCTTGAGATGCACTGATAAATATTAATGTGGGTTTCTTGAGGCTGTTATCTCAAACCACAGTCATTTCTTAAGTGAATTTGCAGCCAAGTTCAGTTTCTAAGTCACACTCTTAAGTATTCTAGTTATTACAGCACAAAACATAAGGTTCTGCCTTCTTGGTTGGTAATGTGAGTCAATTAGCCATCGTGTGGCAAGCAGAGGGGAAAAGGGTGTGTTCAGAGAAGAGGAGGAAAACACTACTTAAAGTGACATCATGAAAGCCAGCAGACAGAAGAAGTGTCTGTCATTGTTTTTATTCCTACTTGTTAACACCCTGCAAAAGGTAAATATGCTCAACATGTGAATAGCAAAATCTCTTTTTCAAAACTAAAAGTGTCCATTCAAGTGTAAACATGCTTCCTAAACATTTATAGCTTTACTTCTCTCTGTGAAATGCACTTCCCTTGTAAGAAGCAAAGAGCTGCATATCACACCCAGCATGTGAAACTGGGCATAATATTTATAATATGACACCACCAAGACTGAAGGCATGTAGTTGACAAACAGAGACCCTCTTCACATGTTTGAGGTATTTTCTAATGAGCTCTATCCATAGCCGGGCGTCAGCTCGGGTCCTGTTGCCTGCCTGCCATACCAGTCTGAGGAATGTGGCAGCAACTGGACAAGCAGAAGATAAACTGGGGCATTGTACACCCTGACAATATACTGTACCACCAGCTTACTCACATGCGACCGGGGCTTTATCTAAAACACTAAAAAGGTGTGTCTGCATGCAGTGTATCTGTATGTACAAAGTGAACCCGCAATGTTAAGTAACGTTACAAGTTAATATTTAAGTTCACAAGATAAAGTTGTCCACAAGTACTAGCTAATAAAACAATTTAAAAAAGTAACAAGCAAAACATAAAAACACGTCTTATTGTAAATACCGAAACCATTTCAAGAACTATTTACCGTATCACAAATTGTATTATTGCGCCAAAACAAACCTAGCAAACCTTGTTTATAGTTGTGGCTAACGTTCAATTGAGTGGCAAAATGAAGTGAAGCGTGCCCGTGTTGGACTTTAAATAATTATTACCATATTTCGGTTTCTCCTCCAGTTCCATGACTACAGAGAGTTTCTTCTGGACCAAAGGTGCTTACAGGCGACGACTAACTACAGCATATTCCCAGCCTTTGAGAGGTTATAGTGTGGCGCTTCTGTCAGTTTCAACACTTCAGTAGAAATCCGTTCCAAAATCTTGACGGTCCTGCAAACATTTAAAGGGGTATTCCTTAGAGCAGAGCACTGGCCAATGAAAACACAGCACCCCGTGATTGATAAGGTGCTAAACCAATCACTGAGCGAAGGCGGGAGTTTATAGTCCGGGACTGGTTTCGTTTCTATTACCGTTAACTGAACACAGACGTAGCAGTCCAATTAGTTTCTATATAAATGTCTAATAAGCAGTGGCAATTCACTGAAAACATTTCATCTCAATATTTAATCAAATATAACGAGGTCTACGTCACTTGTGTTTGTCCATCGTGACACATTCACAGCGAAAATGTGTCTTCATCAGCCAAGAGTGCCAGCAAATCAATGGCATAGCATAACTTTTATTCGTCTGATGGAATTCAAGACTGCATTAATTATAAAAAGCAATCTATTCATTCATAATTCAACTTACTGCTTCAACATTGCCTGGTCTGACTGCACTCTGTGAGTCACGACAGCTGCTAGTCGGCTGCAGAGGTTGAAGGGGTAAGACCCAAATGTAGACAAGTAAAATAAGAAACATTGTTCCAAGATGCAAAAAATATTCCATCACAAGTACAAATCTAAATCTTACTCAATAGTTATAATACATACTATGATGAGCAAAATGTAACATAAAGTAAAATCATTCGCAATGCAGGATGGACCCTTTCAGATGATTACAGGTTTATGTAGTGCATTAAAGGGGCAATACACCAATATTTCACAGTGGGGCTGTCACAATATCAGATTTTTATTACAAAATTATTGTGGATAAAATAATTTACAATAAGGATATTATCACGATATGTATAGAACATTTAAAAATAAATAATGCTATCATTTAAATTCATCTTTTATGCTAGGCTGGGTAATGTATTTGAGAAAGAAAATACTCTTTGCATCCCAACAGCAATCAAAATATAAAATCCTATAACAAAACAAATAATAAAATCCGGTATCTGTGGATGTCGCAGGACTGTTACCCTGATGATTTTGGAGTGGGCTTGGAGACGACAAAAGTTTAAGCTGTTACAAACTTAGGTCATGGAGCTTGAAAGACATAAGCATTTACCAGGTAGTAGGTGTGTAACAAAAAAATATTTTGGGTTGTTGCATTATTGGAAATGTAGGATCCAGTGTTTTTTGGGCTTGACCAATATTTGACACTAAAAGTCAAGGCTCTGCTGCTTTGATTTTGACCATTGTTTTACAATAAGATACAATGGACTTTGTCATTTGTCTTGGACTTAAATGCTGCACACCTGACATGCTGTCTTATCATATAGCTGCCTATATAGTAGTAATAATTAAAAAAGCAAAGGTGTCGGCTACTAAAGCAGGTTTATTATATTCAAGGCTGCACTCTTCTGGTACTAGTATGTCATGATTGCAGTTATGGAAAATTGTTACATTCAAATCTCATTCAAATTAAATAATTTTACTGGCCTCCTGCTCCTGACTTTTAAAAACTCTCAGACAACTTGTCCATGAGTAGCTCTGTTCATGATAATCTAAAGAATGTGTAGGTCACGTCACTGAGCAGCAGGAGTACTGCTATGAGAACAAATGAAGTAGCCTGCTTCTTGTGTCTGCTCTCAGGAGTAGAGAGGGCTGAACCCATTGGGAAATGGCTACTGAGCTACTGTTATTCTGGGAACTGAAATATGACTACAGCCACAGATATCCACTCCTCCAACATCCACGCCTCTGCTAATGGGCCAATCAGAGTTGTTTGCGGTTGATGAACTGTCCCCTAAAGGCTGCCATCTTCGATGACAATGGATGGCCACAAACACAGAGTTCCTTCTTATGTTTGTCTTGGTCTCAGACTGTACTGTCTTCACACAGTCAAAATTATTGATTTTGTAAAAGAAAAGTTGATCATGGTATAATCTCTGACAAACGTTTCAATGATGACGCCACGCTCATGGCACGTCCAGTTTGGCGTGCTTTACGTGATGACGTTGAGTTGTGTTTTGACTTGTCACTGCGCGCCATCATTCTCAGTGGCAGAAAAGGGAAAGCAGAATAAGGATTGTTGTCCCACTTAACACAGGTAAATGCTCCTTATACAACTACCTACCGTTTTTACTGCTTTTCTGAACACACAGCACCCGTACTCTACGTTGTTACCATTGTCATTTGTAAATGATGTTGTTAACACCCAAGTAACTCGCTAGCTATCGTAAGCTAGCGCTGTTAGCTCGTAGCTACAATAAGGTCACTTAAGGCCACAGAACTGAGCTAGTATAGTTTGGCACTGTGACAGATTGCTTCATTAGACATTGCAGTGAAGAATAGGTCAGAGAGAATCAAACCGCTATTATACTTTAATTTCTGATAGTTAGCTACAGCAGCTAATATTATAATTTCTCACCCACAGCTGTAACTTAAGCCCTGCGTTCATTAAACTGCATTTCTATGTATAAAAGGGTTCTGATGTACGCACTGTTTCAGGGTTAATAGATTTAACTCTTGTTGCTCTTAATTCTCAGTTTAGGATGACAGTTGTTAACGTTACTGCCATTACTTTCACTGCAAGCTACATGGTTGAATCTTTAGTACATTGCAATTTAAGTGAAACTTTAATGAATGAGAACTAAATGTACAACACTGTTTATTTTATAGGCTCATCTCCGTCATGGCTTTGAGAAGCGCTGTGTGCCGTCTCTTGTTCAACCCTCACAGATGTGCCATCATCGCAGCTTCCAGGGCACAAGGAACTGCAGCAGCTGCCAGTTGGGGTAATGATAGCATTGTTTAAAGGGATGTTTCACCACCCACTGTTGAATCTTGGTCTTGGTTTCAGTGTCATTTGCAGAGTAAGTAATAATAATAATAATAATAATAATAATAAGTTTTATTTGTATAGCACCTTTCATACAAGAATTGCAGCCCAAAGTGCTTCACAGCTAAAACATAACAATTAGTACAAGATTAGACAGAATAAGAGCATTTACACTACAATCACAGTGTTGATGTAAATGAGTCTGAAGTACCATTATAAAAATAGCAGAAATAAAATAGTCTAAAATAGCAGATAAAATAGCAGACATCAGAGAAGTGACATCTGTGTGTGGTGTTCAGAACATCTCAAAAACTGAACAGCAATTTCTCAATTATGATGAGGAGGTTACTCATAGCAAAAGATGTGACAACCGTTTTCTGCTGATGTACCAGCTGTTTTATATTAATGCAGAAGGAGGAAGCCGTTCACAATAAGATATTTTCGAAGTTGCGTATATTTTGAAAGAGGCTCATGTGGTTTAAATATTTGTTTTACATACATATACACAAGGAGACCAATGGTAGCATTTCAGTTGAAGCTTTATTTCAATAGTTAATTGAAAAAGATAAAGGAAGTGTAACTAAATTCACCTTAGATATTAGTAAATGTGCTTTAATTATTCAAACTGACACTTGTGTTTTCCTCTAACTATTTAGATTAAAACAGTGTTCTTTCGCTTCTTGCATAATATCAATCATTTTTCTGGTTTGAATTTTCCACAGATGCAGAGAAGACTGAGCAGAAGTCTAAAGCACGTAGGTGTAAACTTTGAATGTGAGGCTCTCACCAGAACATATGTTTAACTATGGTTTTAAGGTTTTTGAATAGTTCCTCTTCTAAATGTCTGACAGCAAAGGTTCAGTTCAACTGGCGTGATGCCCTGGACCTGGAGGGCCAGCTGACGGAGGAGGAGATCATGATCAGAGACTCCTTCCGGACTTACTGCCAAGAGAAACTCATGCCTCGCATCGTTATGGCAAACCGAAATGAAGGTGAGAGACTCATTCATTTGTCTACATGCATGAGTCTTCATTACTTGTTTTTAATTCAGCTCTAATAAGTTCCCATGTTGCCTTCACATGCATAATGTCCGCTAGTGTTTATGCTGAACACAGACTCTTAATGAGCTCGTGATGTGTAATGTTTGCAGCAATATTGGCACTTTGTTTTGATTGTTAAGGAGCGTAGCTGCTCTAACACCTCGTGTCATGTGACAGCTGGTTGTGTCATTTTCATCCAGTGTTCCACAGAGAAATTGTGTCCGAGATGGGAGAGATGGGTGTGCTGGGCCCGACCATTAAAGGTGAGTCTGCTTGATTTGACAGTTCACTACACGCAGTATGTTTGTTACAGAGGCAAACCCACGTACAGTGTGTACCCTTTATATTCTCATGTCCTTGACAGAATGGACCAAAGATGTGTGTTCATTGTAGCATTTCAATGTGAACTATACAGTTTCACCATAATTGTACTTCAAATTTCTCTCTAATAAAATGTCCGAAATGGACTTTGGCCATGTGTACACTGGACCTGTGGGTTTTGTTTGTTTTTGAGAAGTATGTCAATGGAAAAATAGTTTTAGCCCATTAAACCCTACTTTATTTCCTAACTTTAATTAATTTGACACTTTACATTATACTTTTTAATAACACTGACAATAACTCCTCTTCCTGTGTTTGATATCAAGGTTTTGGCTGTGCTGGGACGAGCTATGTGGCTTATGGTTTGATCGCCAGAGAAGTAGAGAGAGTGGACAGCGGCTATCGCTCAGTCATGAGTGTGCAGTCGTCACTGGTCATGCACCCCATTAATGCATATGGCACAGAGGAGCAGAAACAGAAATATCTCCCCAAACTGGGTAAGTTTATTTTCTGTCGGCTCAGCTATCAACAATAGATGGGTGGAATTCTTTTAATGGCTCACAGTGAGGATCTTAATGCATTAACCATAAAACAAAACAAGAATGAGTGACTGAGCTCTGTCACTCCCAGCTCGGGGAGAGATCCTGGGTTGCTTTGGCTTGACGGAGCCTAACCATGGCAGTGACCCAAGCGGCATGGAAACCAGAGCCAAGTTTAATCCATCCAGTCGCACCTACACGGTCACTGGCTCAAAGACCTGGTGAGTAGTGCATATGTGAAAAAATATATACAATAAGTAATAATAATCGGCCGTAGAGATGTCTGCCTTCTCTTCAATCTATTGGAACTAGATGGCACTTGGCTTGTGGTGTCAAAGCGACAAAAAAAACCCATTTGAAACGCGTAACTCACACCAAAACAATCTAGATTTATAAATAGCGCGACAGGTAAATATGTATTTTTGATTTTGGGGTAAAGTGCTCCTTGAAGTAAAGTTCTCAGCAACAATCAGAGACAGATTGAATCATTTGAGGGTTTATATTTTGCACTTATCCTAACTACTCTATTAAAATAATAAATACAAAGATATATATTCCAGTGTGTTGCTTTCCCCCTGGTTTGTCTGTTAACCCACTACAGACTCTGATGACTTTAGTAATATTAACACCAAAGCTTATGTTTTTAGAAAAGCCATGAAGGATTATAAATCTATTTATTACACTTCACTGCAAGAGCAGAAATATGTGTGTGAGCCCAGTTTCTTTTAGCCCAAGATAAATGTTTTTGTTGCGGCACAGGGCTCGACATGACATTAGTTGTCCACATGGTGGAGCTCTTCATAGTTAAAGCTCCGTATGAAACTCAGAGATGTTTCTGGGGTTATCTCGGGCCACATTTGAATGAATCGATGTGTACACTTTTTATTATTATTATTGATCCAAGGCAATACAAGTTATATTACAGTGCACCATAAAAGTACCCACATCATACTGCATAGATACAGTTCAGATCTATGTTGTTTACTCTTTATAGTAAACATTAGGCCTCCCAGTGCGTCTCCCTGACGTTCCCTTTGCTTGCACCCTCAGGATCACCAACTCCCCAGTGGCAGATATTGCTATAGTTTGGGCCAAATGTGACGATGGGAAGGTGCGCGGCTTCATCTTGGAGCGTGGCATGAAGGGCCTCTCGACGCCTAAGATTGAGGGAAAGTTCTCCCTGAGAGCTTCGGCCACCGGAATGATCGTCATGGACGAGGTGGAGGTTCCTGAGGAGAACCTGCTGCCTAACGTCTCCGGCCCTCGCGGTGAGTGGACTGAAACCAGGAACATAAAAAAACAGCAAGACATTTAAAGGAACCTGTGTTACACTCGTAATGAAATACAGTTTGTGACTCAGACTTTGTTATTGTGCACTTTCTAATAAGGTTGTAGCTTCATGTGAAGTTACAGCGTGAGACTCAGTGTTTTAAATTCACACTCCTTCTGCTGCCTTCAGGGTCCTTTTGGCTGCTTGAACAACGCTCGTTACGGTATTGCGTGGGGCGCTCTGGGTGCTGCAGAGTTCTGTTTCCATGCAGCTCGACAGTACACGCTGGACAGGTCAGACGTCCCGGTTGTCTAATGTCTTAACTTAAATGTGTGTTGTGTCATTGCTATGCTCGGTGCTAGATTTGGAATTATATGAGCATTATGCTCTTTGCATAGGTGTTGCGTGAATTAAGTTAAGTAATCATTTAGTTCGAAAATAATAAAACTATTACTAAGAAAACAAAACAAGTAGTAGGAAGAAGTGAATACTTATCAAGTCCTGCCCCATTTTTATATCTTATCATTTATTTACATTAATGCACTTAATGTAACATATGTAACGTAAAGATTCCAACTTTCCGCCCCAGTTTTCGACACAAACGCCTTTTAAGAACAGTTCATCCATCTCATATCCATTCAACATATTGTTTTTAATAATCGTTTGAACCTGTTAAAGTTTCTACATGTTTTCTTTTCCTTGGTTCCATAAATGAACTCCTTCGACTGTAATATGGTGATATTTTGTGTTAATCCTCACAAATTGTTTCTCTCAGATAGCGCTGACACATGTTGAAAATTAAAAAGAAGAATGTTTTGATAAACCTGAGTATAACACCATGTTGTTGTTGTTTTAACAGATTCCAGTTTGGCGTGCCACTAGCAAGGAATCAGCTGATGCAGAAGAAAATGGCCGACATGCTGACAGAGATCACCATCGGCCTCCAGTCCTGTCTGCAGCTGGGGAGACTAATCGATGCTAAAAGGTAAAGACAACTTCACAAAGTGTATTAGACGGCTACTTTGAAGTGGAGGGAATTAGAGAACTGGCAAATCCCTGGCCGTACACGAAGCCCAGACGCGGTCTACACAGCGCTTACATAAGGAAATTGCTTTTACATTATTTCCTTTCATCTGTCGTGCATGTGAAGATATGACTTAGTGTGAGTAATTGTTTGTTTTGTGTCCTCTCTGTTTGGGGGTAATGGAGGCTGGCATGATGCTTTCAAGTCCAAATAAAAACAATTCCTGGATGTATCGCTGCCTTTTGTCCCAGGAACCAACAGCAATGAAAACAATCCCTTTCGTTCTAACAGGTTTCCATAATAAAAGAGACTAAATAAATGTAACTTTTGATTCGGCACGTCCAACTGCAAACAACGTCAAAGCATATTTTAGGCCTCAAAGATACACGCAAGGTTTTTTGGTGATAAATACTGAATGTAAATATAACTCCACAATGCACCTTCAAGCCTTGTGAAAAAATACTCTGATGTCATTAGAAGACAAAAATGTCTGTGTCAAAAAACAACAGTCCTGACCAAATATTAATTCAGAATGTTTACCATTTACATGCCAGCTAGTTTATGTAATGCCACTGTTGTGTTTTATGAGAGAAAAAACCTTTTTGGTCTGTGATATGTTAATGATTTGCAACATTCATTTGCATGTATTTTTTTTGTGTGCAGTAAACCAGGGAAATAGTATGTATTTTCCGCATAGAGCAAACATGAGAAAATAGAATAAGATTAAAAGCCTGATTTAATAAAAAGCATGATTGTATGCTGTAATGGCTGGGGGTTAATAAAAGAAAGTCGGAGAAGAAAGCCTCACACAATTCCCAAAATGTATGCTATATGCATTAACTCACAAAAATGAAATTTAAATGATAAAGCAAAATAAGTTCATAATCAAGACTAAGGAGATCAGCAGACACAATATTTGCTGTTAAATTGCTCTTCATGGTCGTCGGGGTCAAGAATCTATTTTTGACACCTGCACCTTTAAGACAAGGTGCGTTTGCGTCACCTTCAATGCCAGGTATTTCTATTCTCCGAGTTGGGAAATAAGCGTGACGTCACATGCTCACGATCAATTGAGTTATACCTGAAGTAGTGTTTGGTGTGGTTATACTTGACTATTATATTATCTTTATAAAGCAGTGTATTCCTGTTATACCTCTCCCCAGCAGCACCTTGGTTCAGCGCTAATAACCTTCTACGAATCGGAGAGTGCTTGATTGATTTCCTACGAAGGGACTTCTCGGTAACTTGAGGGAATTATGTGAACACGACGACACAGCGTCATACGTAAGCCTGCGTGGGTGAGTGGAAACGAGCGGCCCAAGTGGGCGGACCGGAGAGTTTAGTGTCTACCTGCTGGCAGCGGGAGCGCTTCATTTCAGCACCAAGGACAGAGAGGAAGGACGCGAGCAATTGCTCTGCTGAACTTGTGTGATTCTGTTAATCAAGAGGAATTATTCACTCAAACACTTGGATGGATTTGGAGCTTCAAACTAAGGTTGGAAGTGAAATGCTCAATAATAAATGCTGTTTTGTAATAAATGCACGTTTTTCCTTAAACTTGCTTTTTTTCTTTGCAGAATTTTCTTGCTCTTTTCAGTTACTTGGGATTTTGCGTCACATGAGGAATATCCCTGTTATGTCCAGTTCTGAGTAAGGAGGAAGAAGTCTAAAAGAAGAATTCACTCTCAGTTGGAATAATAAGACCCTCATCATGAATGTGAATAATATCAACAGAGGAAACAAAACTCACCCGTATTCACCGCCCACAGAGGACCCTCTGTACAGGCAGTACAAGCCCCTCCCGAGGGACCTCGTGCCCCTGCCAAAGGCAGTGTTGTACCTGCTCATGGCTGTCCTGGTAGTTGTTGGAGTTGCCTATGCTATTGTTGGACATCTCATCAAGGATCTGGCCATTGACATTGCAGGTATTGCCTTCTAAAAATGTTAAGTTTACAGTTTAATTTGAGTCAACCAACTATTATTTAACAAACATATGTAGAGCAAAATGTATGGATTATCATGCTAATATCTCTATACGGAACTTCAGTAGTAAATTGTTGGTGGTCAATGAGACAAATGATGCTAACCTGGCTGCATAATAATGTCATGGCAAGGCGAATGTATGGAAGCCCATTGAGGACTTTATTAAAATGATAATTTACACTTGAAAATTTAAATGTAATTCCACAATAGAAACATTAACATGTCCTATGATGAAAAGGTTAAAGCTAACATTTCATTTTAAAAGCCGTACCCTCCTGTACAGTTGACACTATTAAAATGTTAATTGAAATTTGAAAATTAAAATGCAATATAAACAATATAACCTGATTTGTATTTATTTATGCAAACAATATTTAAGTCAAGTGAAAAACAAAATTGTCCACTGTACATCAGGTTAAGTCTAAAGTTAAAGTTTTAAAGTAAAAAAAAAAGTCAAATTCCATTTAAATTATTTCTTTCAAATATTTAGAAAATTGCATTCAAATGTTTACCTAAATATTGCTTGCATAAAGGAACAATTGTGTTACATTGTTTTAGGTGGATATTGTTACAATATTTATTGATAGAATTGACCTGCCAGTGTTTAGGTTGCTTTGTGTTTGCATGTGTACTACTGGGTCTAGTGGTAGAAGCATTTATCTGTTACCTTTACAGTAGCTATCCTTAACTATGTCAACTCTTTATCCATTTCTAACGGTAACGGTATTTCATCGTTTGGCTAGCGTTATCCTAACCTACTAACGTTAACGGTTTATTCATTGATTGTTAGCTAACTATTCAGCTTTTCAATTTGAGCTACTCCACCGTTCATTTTATACTTTATACACTTAATACTTTTATACTATTTCAACCATTTGTTCATTACTTTTAGCTAACTAACTGTTTAGATTGTTATGTTAGCTTGCTAATTGTTTTTCACCAATATCAATCGTAACCAGTGGTGTTCAGGTGTTACAGCTGACTCAATATATCAATATATGCTTTTTATTTTTCAAATATATTGGTTTCATTAGCTTTAGAATATTACGCTTCAGCAGCCACTGACCTCATATCCTGTTATTATTGGTGGTATTAAATGTCTAACCCCTGTCTCCCTTGTTTAGAGTGTTTGTTGGGTCCGACTAGTGATGAAGAGAAGGACAGGGAAAACAACCAGCAGCACGTGGCCGCCAGCCATCCCCCTGCTGTGCATCCATTTGCCCACAATGCCTTCCATGTGTGGGACCAGGACGAGGTGGTCATCTCTCTGCCCCACGAAGAGAGCTCCCTGAGCAGCCCGCTGCTGATGGCTACCATCCCCTACATCCCCTCGTTCTTCCCACACTCACACAGCCCAACAAGTCACTGCTCTCTGGCTTTTTCCAACAGCCCAGTAACAACCAGAGTGATCAACATCCCGAGGGAGACCTGATGTTTCACAAAGACCATGATCATGATCAGCCTTGATGACTTGGTAACCAAGTGTTAGGACACCAGCACACACAAGACACATGCAGATTTGTGTTGCGTATCAATGAAGAGATGGTTGTCATACGTGTAGAAACCCAGTCTTGTGTTGAACGCTGTGCCCTTCACACATCATATATACGGAAAATCCCTGAGAAGGGGAACCCAAGGACAAAAGGAATTACTGGAGAAGTTCACTGGATATTGTCTTCGTTAATAAAGCCTAACAAGTGTGACAGTATGAAAGTGGAGCTACTGTATGTTCAGTGTGAGGGACTGATGTTTGTACTGGCAGCAAGACATTGTTGTTCCTTTCTGACTATAAAGTGTGTCTTATTAGTGGAACTCACTGGTGGTGTTTCTGTTTTGTTGTTGCACTAAATGTTCTGCAAACTGGAGATCAGACTCTTGGTGGAGGTTACTACAGTATTTGTAGTCAACAAAGCTGCTTCCAACCTGCAAACCAGCTGGCTGTGCCGCACACTTTAGCTAAATGTTATTTCAAGACACGGAGGGATTATCTTAAGAAGAAGACTTAACAGAGTTCCAGCAATGCTCAACATGTACACAACACAACTTAATCCTGCAGCCTTTACTGCAGGTGTCACATGCACTTGTGGATTCCCCGTGTGGTAAAGCAGAGCCTATACAAGCGCAGTTTATAGCATAAAAGTGTGTGTAAGTGTGTAGCATGCTGGGAAAGTCAGCTAAGTTTTCCTTTAATACCAGCGCACAGCAGCTTTTATTCTTAGACAACATGTTCTTAATAAATAACGTTTGAAATCATAAATTATTCAAAATCTAAAACTGTCAGCGTTCTACTTGCATTCAGTATGTTTTGCCCACACTGTTGGGAAGAACAAAAGTGAAGTAAAAAAGATCCAATAAAACGTTTCATTTACAACTCTTGTCTAAGCAATGTCATGTGGTCAGTTGTCGCAGCAAGAGCTTAGTGGGTTAAATGAATCACTGACCTGTCTGAATCTGCGTCTGGAGCAGGGACATTAAAAGCAAAGCTTCACCGAGTGCTTTCATTGGATATGAGATAAACTATATTTAACGTGTTTTAAGATGAGATTGGTACGTTTCGTTAAAATTAGTCATTACAGCAAATCAAATACAACTAAAGTATTTTTTTTAACATATCTTTATTTTAAGGTGCCACGCAATCTTAGAAACGTCTTCACAGGTCCAACGTAATCCACTTTAAATTACAAACAGCCGCAGCGGATTACCTCTACAGCCCAACAGGATATACAAATGTACCTTTGATCTGACTGGTTTTGAGGTTCAAAAGTTTAACATCTTAGATATAAAGTAGCTTAAAGATAATCTAAATATATAAGTCCCATCATATTATTGAATTGAGTTTTGTTGATAGAACTAGAAACATGCTTTAATCTAAAATGTGGTTGCATCAAATATTTCACTAATAATAAAATTATATTTTCAAGTTAAACTATTACTTACTAAATAATTCAAAACAAAGAAATGTTTCCCGACTTAGCGATTATACTTCCTCTGGTTGTAACAAGTGTTGTGGCATTTGTCCTCATCATACTGAACAGTGTTTGAACAGGTAACATTACCGAAGTCTGATCTCAAGTGTCTCAGTGAGATCTTCCAGTCGCATGGACAAGACCAGGACCTCCATGAAGTGGAATACATCATTAACTTTATTAAACGCACCTGGGTCAACATGTCTGCCTGGAAAAAGCTATAGAACAATATTAATTATGCGAACAGATATTAGTATAATCTGTGAAAGAAAATTGAGCAAACTATCCATCTATCATCGCAGACATTTGCTTTTCACCAAGCTCAAACAAGATTTAAAAAACACTGAGTCGGCACCGGTACAATTATGAGGTTTTCAGGAGCAAGTTAGGAGTTTGAAGATTTGGCATTTTAGGGCTATTAATGCATTAAAATCTTAATTTATCAATATCAGTGTCAGATAAAACCTTAGGTTATAATGAGTCATGTTTACGACAAACACAAGTCAGGTTGTATTGGCACCTGGAAAAAAAGCTTTTTATTGAACATTTGCCACAGTCCAAAAGTTTTCCTGTACAGCATTTCATTTTGTGTAGTAACTAGGCCAGGGTGATGTAAAGACAGGGTACTGAGTTCATCCAGAGGCAGCTCCTGTGCTCCTGTGCTCTGTCTGAAGAGGTGTAAGGAGAGAAGCAGACCCTCTTATTTTTTGCTACAGTCGCTTTCAGACCAACTGGTTTTACCAGCCAACCTCGGCCTAGCAAGAATAAGTAGAGTGAGAAACATATTTAGTAGAAAGGAGGTGTCCCAGGGTGAAGGTGAGGGAGAAGATGAAGGTTGGGTGGACCTCAGGACTCCAGTCGACATATGGGGCCGTCGTAGACCATCTGCAGGTTCACCTTGTGTCCCACCAGCTCTCTGATGTTGTTGATGCCGTATTTAATCATGGTGGGCCTGCGGGGTCAGAGGAGAACGCTGAGTGAGCAGAAGTTGTTGTGGAGCAGAATGCAGCCAGAACTGAGGGCAAAGTGTTTGTGCGTCTATTCCAAAACAACACAGCGTTGGGAGGAAAAAGGAGGATTATAAATCCAGCTCACTTGCTTTACAGCCATCAGCTATGACAGTCAGTTAAAACTCAAATATAACTACATTTAAACCCAAAGTATTCAGTAATGTGACCACATCAATGACCTCTATGGTGAGGTTTACTTAAAAAAAGAAAACTGAGAACAAAACTTGGGAGTTTTGTGGAAGTAAAGTAAAACAAAATGCCTGGTGAATATATATCTAAAACATTTATACGTCTTGTCAATGTTAGAATGTTATTGTGATCATGTAAATATATTTTAATTTATTATATATCGTTTACAGGCAATAGGGGTTGTTTTTCACGTGGAGCGAATTTCTGTTAGACCCAGGCGACAACCTCCGGTGCTGAAACAAGGATGTGGCAAAACTGCAGTTCCTTGAATGACCACTTGAGGCTGGCTGCAAAAGTGAGTGAAACGACGGAGTTTTGCAGGCGTTTGGATCACACGACTCAGAAGCCTTAAGAGCACTGGGATCTAAGGCTACAGTACCTTAAAATAATTTCTAAAGAGGGATAATCCTCTTGGGACAATAAAACTAAAAATCTAAAATGTGGGTCAGATGTGAGCTCAGTGTGAGAGAGGCCTGATGACGTCTATAGACCGACTCAGTCACACACCTTTAATCCGTAAATGGAAAGAGATTAACAAAGTAGTTTGCACTGCTGTAAAATAAAATGTCAGTTTGTATTCTCTGAGTATTTCATGTTCAGGTTAGTGTTTTCACCTTTCCAGAGACAGTCCCCAGGCGATGACGGACACGTCCTCAGGGAGACCCATGGGCAGCAGCATCTCCGGTCTGAACACGCCCGAGTTTCCCACTTCCACCCACTTTTTTAGTCCTGTACGCACGGACACCAAATACACACAGTGAACTACAAAAACCACAAAACAGTTGTAATATCTGCATCTTGGCTCTTCTTTAGGTTGATTATTCAAACACACCAAATAACTGAAATATGTTCCAGCTCTCTTGTGCATGCAACTTGTGTTGGAGAAAATAAATATATATTGATGACAGAGTCCATAGTTTATAGGGATTACATGTAGTTCTGTTGGGCTAGATCTCCTTCTGTCCATCTACTATGTTTGAAGTAGTTACTGCCGTTTGTCTTTGTAGAGCAGAAAACATGTTTTATTAAAATAAACATTGGGCATGCCACCCGTACAGTTATTTCATTCATTCTGTAGCTACCGCATAAAAAAGTAGATCAAAGATTATACATTATGTATGTTCTGTAGTGTGCAGCCAGTTAAACAAAGAGCGTCAGTGGGAGTAGATCATCTCGAGGGTTTGCACTTTACCTTCGTGGTAGCTGAAGATTTCCATGCTGGGCTCCGTGTAAGGGTTGTAGGCCGGCTTGAAGCGTAGTTTGGTAATTCCTAGAAAAGAACCAAGAAAAGGTCAGATTTGTGAGGTCAGAAATAAAACACTGCACATTTTCACCATCGGTGTTTCGTGCCTCTGGTAAACTAATCTAGTGTGCGGCAACACTGACAACACTTATAAGGCCCATCATCTGCGTTCTTCACACGTAGCTTTGGCCCTGCTGACCTAGTTTAGTGAAGAACTGATGCAGGATGCCCATGAGGTCTCCCAGAGTGAGTCCGTAGTCGGCCACCACGCCCTCTATCTGGTGGAACTCGGCCAGATGGGTGGCGTCTAAAGTCTCGTTCCTGAACACCCGGTCGATGGAGAAATACTTGACGGGGGTGAACTTCTCCTGGGGGGGGGGGGGGAAGAAGAGATTCCTGGTTACTAACAACACATGTGCAGTACATACACTGGTGTACATGGTCAAAAGTACACCCATGTGAATGATGTCTCAGTCCAAAGGAGTCTGCTTCTGTAACAGCCTCCACTCTTATAGGAAGGCTTTTAATACGACTTTGAACATGGCTGCAGGGATTTACTTCTGCATCTCTTACTCTACAGCAGCCGGGTGAACGGGCTGCTGCTGGGGTGGATGTTGTCTTTTAAAGGGGACATATGACGCTCATTTTCAGGTTCATATTTGTATTTTGTGTTTCTATAAGATCATGTTTACATGCTTTATTTTATTTTTCTCATACTGTCTGAATATTCCTGTATTCACATGTGTCTCAAACGCTCCTGTCTCTTTAAGCCCCCCCGATACTCAGATGGGGATCCGGTGTTTTCTAACGAGCCTGCATGTGACATGGGAAGAGGAGCCAAATCTGAGCGGCTTGTTGAATGTTTTCTGAGCGAGGTAGTCCACAAACACTGACTGGGTCGTCTTATTGCAGTTTGGGAACTTGCCAAGCCGTGTATGCGAGGAAGGGTTACCAGCCTCGGATAGTTATTGTCGCAACAGCAGTGGCTCTGGTTTATCCACCGTTAGTTCCTCAACATTTGAACAAGTGTGTGTACGACATGTGCAACTCACCTGTGCCAGTTTATACAGCATGCGTGCGCTGACTGCTGTAGTGTGAGTGCGGAGGATGTTCTTCTGAGCCTCCTCTATCTTCCAGTCATATTTGTACCTAAACACAGCCGGATATCAGATGATCTAGTCACAGGCTTTGTTGAAAGCTGATTCATTTGACTTGTGATGATGTCTCACCCTTGCGAGCCAAAGCCCCCCTCTGAGTGCACCTTCTTCACTCTCTCCAGGTAGTCCTGCGGGAACTCATGGGCGAGTGCTGGGTCTGGAACATAAAGTTTAGAGTCAATGATCACCAAAAGTGACTTGGTTACAGCTCAGTGCGACAGGACTCCGAGCAAGACATGTACGACACACACTCGCTCGCTCGCGGCCTCACCAGACAGGAAGAAGGTGTCGTGCTGGTCTCTGGCCGGGTGCTGCTGGGGCTGGAACAGGCAGTCAAAGTTCCAGAAAGAGCTCTCGATGAAGTTGTTTGTCGGCATCTCCGTGAAGCTACAGGAAGAACATTTGGTCTGTTTTTATGGGTGTGTGAAATGTTTTTGTTCCCCCCCCCCCCACTGTGATAATTTACTCACCCCATCTCCAGGAAGATCTGCCTGAACTGTGTTCGCACCTTCATCAGTGGGTGCAGGTGGCCACAGTCGGGGGCCACGCCCATGGCCTCGAAGTTGTAGGGCTTAAAGTCCTTCTCTTTCCAGCTGCCACTGCAACACAGCACGCGCAAGAGTGAAGAAGAGCCCGGACGGACTGTCGCTTTAATGAACTACAGCATCCCTGACTGTATTACGTAACAATACATAACAGAGAAGTGCAAGCAGCTTTCATTGGAAATATTTGGGCAGGGGAAGAACGAACATCTGGAAGCTGCTTTTAGCTAAATCCCCTCTATGATATGATTTCATGTAAAAAATCTCATTCTGCAAACATTTTAATGCCTCAAATACTACAAGATTCTATTATAAACAAGTCCATTATGGATGTCTCCTTAATTCCTTTATTTCAGAAACATTTCAGGTTGCCCAAAAGTTTAATTAACATACATAGTGACATCATTGGATGCCAATATATAATGGAAAATAAGGCCAGCTTTGTCAATGAAAAGAATATTAGCAATTAAAAGCATCTAAAAAAGAGAGAAAGATAATGTTCAACAGTCCCGAGAACATTAAGAAACTTGAATTTAAATAACAGAATTTCAGAGATAATTAACATTTTCCAGGAAATCAGCCTTGTGTGTCGAAATAAATCATTCGATTCAGTTTTTTGGTCGCAATCATTTTGTCCTGCCCGGCCTTTAGGACAAAGTCCACATCTTTGGACTTGTCCCCTGTTATGGGCTGAGGTTTCTCTGTGTCCCTGTCTGAGGCCCTGCACACTGTCACTGACACACAGAGGAGGGCAGACGGGACACATTTTCCAGAAAACGTCATCAGACTAAATAAATGTCAACTGGACTCACTTGGCGATCATCTCCGGAGTGAGCTCCGTCTCCTGTTTGGTGATGGTGGTGCTGAAGGAGCTGCCCTTAGTGATCCAGTACGACTTCACCGTCCTGAACACAGAAATACAAATCAACCATAAAGACACTTAAGATAATGTGGGTGGCTTAATATTAGAAGTGATCGCCTGTGAGGGACCAGAAAGACAAATGACTCAACTGCAGAGAAGAGTTTGTATTGAAGTGCAATAAGCCCGTTGTCCTTCCTAATGTATCACAAACTTTAACCGGATTTGGTTTATTCTCAGTGGTCAATATTTCCTCTCAGGAGAAGGACGCTTAGTTACACGAGGTTAGAACATCTGTATAAGAGATTGCTTTCTGAGTAAGAGGCACCCATCCTCCTGGATCCATCTTTTTCCATATACAATCACATCATCATTTCTGTCACTATGTTCTCAACACACGACGTCTGTCCGTCCTGGGAGAGGGATGTCTTCCTTAGTCTCTCTCTGAGGTTTCTTTTGGGGAGTTTTTCCTTGTGCGGTGCGAGGGTCTGAGGACAGAGGGGGTCGTCTGCTGTACAGTCTGTGAAGCCCCCTGAGACAAATGTGTCATTTGTGATATTAGGCTTTATAAATACATTTGAAATGCACACAGATACTCTGCCAAATTAAATTATACTCTAAAGACAGGGGTGTCAAACATGCGGACCGTGCACCAAAACCGGCCCGCCAAACGGTCCAATCCGATATAAAAATATCCCAATCTTCCTTTGTTTCCATCGTTTGTTTAGTCTGACCAACAATCTAAAACAAACGTTTGTTATTAACAACAAACGTCCTCACATTTGAGAAGCTGAACTCACAGGTTTTGCGTGACTGAAAGGATTACTCGATTATCAAATTAGTTGCCGATTCGTTATGTGACGACCTACTAATCGATTAATGAACTAATGGTTTCGTCTTTAATGACAAAGACTATAGCTTCCCCTGAGCGCCACAAACACATCATAACATCATCTACATCTTTCTACTTTCACATTCACTCTAAAATGACAAGCTGAGGTCTCTGAGGAGCTTTTGACTATTGGGACGAAGTGTTACGTCAGGTTTATCACTATGGCTCTGCCCTGAGCCTTAATGTGGACATCTCCCTGGTTAGTGAACGGGGGGAAAGACGCACAAAAGGACAGTTTCAAACCTGTTGAACTATTAAAATGTATTAATATTTCAGTATCTCACTAAATCCCGTCTTGAGCAACACTAACTATCCAGTTGATCATCTTACTCTCTGCATTGTCCCAGTGTATCTGCTTCTCTCAACAACAAAAACTATTTTACTGATTGAGTATAAATATAACTGGAAGGGTTACAATGTAAATTCACAAAGCGTCTGATGAATTGATGGTGAGCCACAGCGCTCGCAGAGGACAAGAAGTAATCCCGTATGGACGTATCAAACGACTTACAATCACTTCTCTGTTCCCACCAACACACTGTTGTTAGTTTAATTGCTGTTTCCAACATGATCCCAACCTCATGCTGAGATGTGGAACGCAGCCACTGAGCCACAACAAACCTTCTACTGCCACATACTGGCAGACGTGAAGGTGCACACTCACCACTTGTGTATAAAGGTGTGGAGGACTTACACTTCAGAGAGCAGTTTCCTCTTCTTCAGCTCATTTTTCTCCTTCTCTTCCAGCTGAGCAGTGTTGCCTTTCTGTACAAAAAGCAGCTTCTCTCTGACCTGGTCCTCTATGCTCTCCACCTGGGGACCGACACACAACCACACATACACGCCTTTGTTCAAAATGGGGACTACCGATCATAAAAGGCCACGACATCAGAGTAGATATAAACTTACAGCCTTGAATATCCTCGGGCCGCCCTCGTGTGTCTTGTCCACTCTGATCCACTTGTTGGACATGGCCTTGCTGAAGCCGATCTTCCCAAAGGACAGTTTCTGCTCGGGGACAGACACAGAGGTACAACAATATCACTGAGAAAATAAAACACTGACAACAATTACAATGTTTATACAAGTAAAATGACAAAATAAAAAAAATACTATGTTCTTTGTGTGTAGCACTTACATTGATTTGGTTTATTTGTAGCTAATGGTTGAATTTGTATTCTATTGTTTCTGTATGTTGCACTTTTATTTGTCTTATTTGAAGCTTTTGTTCTGCATTTAAAGGATTTCACCTATTTGAAGCTGATGTACTTGCAAGAATCTTGCTGTTCGGAGTTGTATCCTCATGATTGTTTGCACTTTTTGCTTTGGACAAAAGCGTCAGCTAAATGAACTGTAATGTAACATGTCCACATCTTTTCAAAGTTGGAGTGGAGTGATAGACTCACATTAAACTCTCGTATTGTAAAAATTTGAACCTGGTATAAATAGTTAAACTTGTGACTGTAAACATATGTTTCCACTTTGCCTTTAATGTTTCTTCTCCAGTGTCATAAATCCATGCTAGTCTTGTACTTTCTGATGAATCATAGGAGGGTAAGATTAATCTGGAGCAAAGTGGACATATAATCAGGGCTGCCATTTAAAATTATTTTCATTATCAAATAATCTGCAGATTATTTATTCTGATTAATCCTTTTTGCCTATAAAATGCCAGAAAACAGCAAAAAAGTCCTGTTATAATTTCCCACAGATTGAGGTGAATTCTTCAAATGTCTTGTTTTGTCTGACCAACGTTCCCAAATCCAAATATATTTAGTATACTATGCAGTGGTGGGCCGTCAGGGCCAGCAAGGCCTTCTCTGCTGGCCTAAACATCATCAGAATATACATTTCATTTTGATATATTTTTCCCACAAATATGTATTCAATTATTCCCCATAGTCTATTCTCTTCATTTCATAGCTTTCCTCTTGGTTGCGCTGCTTCCAGCCTCAGATGGAGATTTGGAGGTCTGGCCTTTATGTTAGAGCTTTTATCCAATCATATTTCAGCCATGATGTGTTGCCAGGGTCCAAGAGATCTGCCCTGAGGCCTTCAGAATCAACAGTGCGGGCGCCTGTAGCTTAAAGTGAACGGAGACAAAACTGTGTCGTTAACCAATCAGATGTCGAGTTGGGGACACCGGGGCCAGCTAGCAGGCGTACGATAACCTCAGCACGTGCACGTCTTTTGATTGGATACGCACTATTGAGAGGCAGAGCTATGCAGAGCTAGCAAACTTTGAACGAGCTAATTTGTGTAGATTTCTACAAGCTGTTTTTTTTCAACCCACTATGGCTGAAGGAGGAGAAGAGATCAATTTGGTCGCAGATATAATTACAACGCCATTTTCAAGACAAGATAGACATCGTGAGAAGAGGACGACCTTCGCCGGGTTTGTCCGCCACTTTCAAATCACTAACTACGAGCGGTGCCCCCGGCTCACAGCCTCCGAGAGGCACTGCACATTGTACTGCTGGGAATGCCTGCTATTTACAACTAAATGTTTCGTAAATATTAATATAACTCTGTTGTTAGGGTGATGCAACGCCCGGTTATACTGCGTTTCTGTCTAAATGTATAGTTTCTAGAGCCATGGCGTCATAATGATGGTATTAAGAGGTGGAATAATTCAGGTAGGACTGTGTAGGACATCACTGAAGGCCTAGGTGTGAAATGCACGGCCCGCCACTGATACTATGAAAAAGAATCCTCACATTTAAGAAGCTAGAAACAACTCATTGCTGTCTAAAACAATTATTTGATTATCAAAATAGTTGCCGATTAATCATCTGACAATTGATTAATTGACTGTAGAAATTGCAGCAGGTCATCAATTATTCTCTTTTGATAGAGTTCAGGAAACATCCCTTAAGTGCAGGATTTCCAAGAGCATAGACATTGTATTAATGCTGCCATTCCTCATTAGGCTACATAAGAGGTCTGCTAAATACTTAGGACTAGAAGTTGTCTTTCCTCTTTGTGTATACATCTGAACCTAAATCAGGCTGGATGTCCCCCACCGGGTTCAGCCCTGCAGGTGATGTGTAACTCCCACTGTGGTCGACTTGACCAGTCCACGTACCATGAGCTCACTCTGTGCCAGACCCTCCGGCGGGATGGCGCTGAAGACCCGGGCTTCATGGCTGCCCTGCTCGGCTATCTCCGTGCCCTCAGCCGACAGCTCCCAGTGCTTGGAGGAGCGCAGCTCGGCTGAGATTAACTGGACAGCGGGGAACAAACATGTGTCAGATCATTTGAGTGACACTTTTACAGCAACTATTCAACCTAACTAGCCAAATGGACCGTGATGTACTTTACTGTATGTCACACAGAGCTGAGTTTACTAAAGCGGTCTGTCCAAACCGCGCTGACTGACAGTCCTCTTATGTTGCATCAGTCACAATAAAACAATGTTGACGGTGGCAGTCTGACTTCCGCTGCTACTCAGCCCGGGAAACTCACATCACCGAGAGCCTGCAGACTCTTCACGGCTCCGACGAGGACCTGGTGGTCCACCCCGAGGCTGCTCGCCGCTTCAAGGCTGTCCACACCATCGTCCACCTTCTCAATCCGCCGTAGGAGCGTCTCCACCACACCGGTGTCCGCCATGCTGGTGCCCTGGGAAGCTCAAAAGAGACCGGATGTGACGGCACGTTCCCAAAGACCGAATGTACTGGAGTAGCGTCACGCCTAAAGGAGGAGTACCGTAAATACTGTAGTACCCTTTTAGTTTTAGATTGGAAATGTACTTTAGTATCTTTAGAATATAATAATTTCAGTTTTCACCTGTACATTTCGGATCTTTCGATTAAATTTGAAAAATATTTTATTCATAAATGCAAATATACAGTGAAATATGAAATGACGAGTACATTGATCATTTATGTATAAATAAAAATGCAATGACTTGTATTTGTTATTGCTCCTCCCTATTTTAACTGTAAAAATGTTTTATTCTTTGTAATGAAATTAATTAATGCTTTAAAAAAAAATAAAAAAACTTTACCCATGCTTTAAAGATCAATTATTGGCCATTACTTAGAATGAAAGTTTTGTGAAAAGAAATCTCACTGTTGAGCCCTTAATAGTCAAATAATGACTACTTAAGCAGGTCATTAATAGGTGATGCATTTCCCACTTTCTATAAATGGTATCAATTGTACAAGTATGTTAAGTCAAAACTCTAATAAAAGAATTCCATTCAAAATAAAAATCATTTATTAATACAAACACACTTTGTTATACATTAACAGGACCAAATCTCACCCAATGATAAAGCTACATTGAGCAGAAATGTGGATTTAACATCAGAATGTAAGGGTGTTTTCCAGTAACCTCCAAAACCATTTATTAAAATAACTACATCACATTAGGTAAATTACAAAATAAGCCGAAATTACAAGCAATGCAGAAAACAAGCTAGTCGGGTCTATTCAATCATTACAAAAAATACAACAACCTTCGTAGTTTAAAACCACAAGATGTTACTGGAAGAAGAAAAAAGAAGAAAAAAAGGCTGTCGCCACACAACTCTTCATAAGAAGGGAAATCAAGTCAGAGTTAGTGAGCGAGAATCAGCCTTCCCATTTAGTGATGAGGACTGGTAGCATAAATAAAAATAAAATAAAAGAACTAAAAAACACAAGACTAAGCACTGACCAGACCACCGAAACAGACCACTAAATTTAGCCGCAACTCTGCTCTGACACTTACAGAGTCCAGACAACTCAATTTGTGCCCACATGTGCTACATATAAATCCAAAAGCACATTAGAAGCAAACATGGAAAAGGCCGAGAGCACAGGCAAGCCGTCAATCACTTTCTTTGGAGAAGGCTCGAGACACTGATGCAGGGTGCTTAGTGCCGATGATTCACAGACCGAGTGATAGAGTTTATCTGTACTGGTAATTCATGCTGCAGTCTCCCCTGCCGTAGCCCACTGGGTTGTGGTACTGAGAGTTGTTGGTGCCAAAGCCCTGGTTGTTATTGTTGTTGTTGCCACCGCCGCCGCCTCCTCCAATACCAATACCACCACCACCACCACCACCTCCTCCTCCTCCTCCTCCTCCACCACCACCGCCACATCCCGGTGAGTTGTAATTCGACTGGTTGTTGAAACCTACAAGGAAAGTGTGCGATAGTTAGTGAAACTATGTTCCAACATAAGTTTTATATAATTTAATATTTAAATAAAAAAAAAAGTTTCTTTATTCTATGTTATAGAATTTAAAACGGCAATAAATATTTTTTTGGGCCACTTTGTGATCTGTTGTAACAAGAGAAGTGAACACATCTCAAGTCATGGTGGCTGTAGTGAAGTGAAGAGTCTTTTCTTGAGTTCTCATTTCAGCGCAATGTAAAATTGTTATAACATATTAGCATGAAAGGTTTTAAAAGTTTGTTTTAATGATACATTGGTTTTGTGTAATACCAGAGGAAAATCTCCTGTTCCAACGGGAAATGCATTTTAACAAAAAACTGAGAATATTTGTCATGTAGCAGCGACAGAATGCCAAAACATTTAATACAAGAAATGTAAAAATCTAATTCTTTATAAAACAGGGTTTCAAAACTACAACGGCCAGGGTAGGTAAAAAATAAATAAAACAATATTACTGAGTCAGCTGGAGCTAATATTTTTGAGAGAAAAAAATCCTAGATGAAAGTTGTACATTTAAAAAGAAGAAAGCACGGATAATCTCTGAGATTGAAGTGGTACATTTACGAGAAAGAAACTTTGAATGTTCTGAGATTATTAAAATCGTACATTTGTGAGAAACAACTCAGAAATTCTCTGAGATTAAAGTCACAAATTTACAAGGACATTTTTGTCAAGGAACCTAATCACACCTTAACTCACCTTCATAACTGTAGTCCTGGCTACCTCCAGCACCCCCCGTCACCTGGCTTGGATAAGCAGTGCTGTACGGGTATCCACCTGCCCCTCCCTGGTTCAGGTTGAAACTCTTCTTTACCTGCCCATAGCCCTGGCCATACGGGTTATAGGAGCCCAGCCCTGGGGGGCTGCTGGACTGCTGGTACCCGTCTGCAGATCCAATGTTCGCGCATGGTGGACCTGGAAATATTATATTCCCTGCCTTGTGCATGGGGGGTTTCTTTTTGAGGAGTTTCGGAGCAGAAGGGGCAGTGTAGGCTCCATCATTATGGTAGTATGAACCATAGGAGCTCTGAGAGGATCCTGGCGCTGTGCATGCTGGAGGGCCTCCGGATGGGCTGCTTGAGGCCCCGGCTCCTCCATTTGTGCCACCATTGTTGTAGTAATCTGGGAAATAACAGCATGGCACAATCTTAAAATGGGCACAACTTGATACATTGTAAGATAGGCTGTGCAACACATCATTGTCATGCAATCAGAAATTTAAATCAGACCCTGGGAGTAACACAGTAATGGTAATGGTGACGTCACATTTATTTAAAAAAACAAAACATATAAAATAAAAAAAAACAGCTGGAGCAAGAAGTCTTCCCTTCTCAAACATTCATCAGATTTCCTAAAATCAGCAACAGTCTGTGTGTGCAAACTTCGTGCCAACAGCCTCAGTTCATCAATGCCCAACAGTTACAGAGGGGATACTGCAACTACCAAACACTGCCCAAAGTAAGACCATCATGCATTCAGTGTAGCCATGACAACAGTGTTGCTGATAGAACACAGAAACAGCAGATTATATATAAAACAATGTGGACATTTTTCAAAAGCAAAACAGAATTAAAAAAAAAAATGTTAAGATTATCTCAGTATCCTCATCTAAGTAAACAGTAAGTAGACAGAGAGAGACCAGACTGTTGCAGTCTTGACAATAATCCAAAAGGCAGTTTGTTGTCCAGCTCCCACAGGCCTTCACTTAATCATGATCCAAATAAAAAGACACAAAAGCCCCGTCCCCGGGCCGACGCATGGAGGCCATCAACAATTACTCAGCCCTGCGGTTTGGGGAGGTCCGGCCGCTCAGGTACATCCACAGAAGGTGACTTATGGCTACATGCATGCAGTGTCAGATCGTCTCCCCAAGGTGTCAGGACATGACAAGTGGATTGGCAAAACAGGGCGGAGGGGGTTGTTGTCACTTTAATCCCAGGGTTGCGGACTTGATGGTGAAGGGAGTTCATGATGCTGCTGGAACACTACTTTTGTCCATTTGTTTATGCTCTCTACAGGACTGTTTTTGACTTTCTAAGACTGGGGAAGATCTATGTCGCAAACTCGTGGTAGCCATAGCAGTCTGAGACAAAGTCACCTAAAGAGTGAGACAGGGCAGAGAAGGGGGGAAAAATATCAAAATTAGATTTGTTTATCTGTTTTGGTTTTTTTATCTGCCGTAAAGGAGGCAGTTGAATGATTCATTTGGTCAGATTGCGTTTAAACTGAGTTTTTTTTTATTTTTATTTTTTTTAGATTTCTCTGCTCCTGTCACGCTCAGGTAGGTCAGTCCTCAGAACAGGCTGCCAGAGGGAAGAAAAGGGCTTCTCATAAGAGGGGGCTTGTCAAAAGAACAGATTCAATCCTGTGGCTTAAAGCAGAGAAATGTAAAATCATTGAACTGGGAACATCCCCACACGTTTATCAATATATGGTCTTGTTTGCTGGAGTGAAAATGTTTTCTATAATTGTCCACATTTCCTAGTTGAGTTGATATAAACACAGGTAAAAGTTGTTTTTCCACAGTCCTGGTCAGATGCACCATCCTGCCCCAGGATACAACAACTCTTATTGTTTTACCTGGTAAATAAAAACCTAACTGCAGCCAAGACAACCAGGATTATAACTGAATACTCACTGTATCCGGAGTTAGCATTGTTCCCGTAACCATATGTTCCGAAGCCACCTGGCGGGATGAAACACATTTAATATGCTGATTTGACACCCTGTCAATATTCTCAATACTACTTACTAACTTGTCACCGGTACATACAGCAGAGTATGTCTGCTAAAGTAAAAGTGCCTTTTACCTCCTTGGCCATAGCCTCCTCCATTATTGAAGCTCCTGCCCCTTCCACGACCTCGCCCTCCTCTCCCTCGGCCCCTGGACGGCGCAGAGTCTCCGGCTCCCATCATGCCGAAGCCTTGAGTGTGCTAAAGAGGAAACAAATATTTGGTTTGTACTTTATCACTGAACAGCCATCTCCTCTCCCTGAGGACCAACATTTAACCATGTCACATTAAATAATGATCACAAAATTAAACCCTTAACACTGAAGTGATTATTGAAACTTGTCATAAAGAAAAGGAACTTTTATTCTTTTGCTTTGCATAGTTTTTTTTATTATACATTCCACATTTATTGATCTCAACTGATATTTTTTGAATTCCCGTTTTCGCTATCGGAGGGAGACGCCTGCGGAGGTCTGGACTCCACTGAGTGCACGTCTCTGGTTGTATAGTTATCATTTACTCCCCACTACTTCAATTACCTACCGTATCACATGATACACACCTTCTTAATATGATGTCACAATAAATGATATCTTATTACTTTTACTGGGTGCTTACCATGGGTGGTCCTTTCTTCTTCTTCGGGGCCTCGACCATAGAGCCCTCAGGGAAGAGTCGCTCCAGTGCAGCCAGTGCAGCGTAAGCCTTGGCCACCTTCTTATTGGATCCTGTCCCCTGAAACTTCTGACCGTCGATCTCCACCTCCATGACAAAGCGTTTGTCGTGGCTGCCGCCGGTCTCCGAGATGAGCTCGTACTTCAGGCCGCGGCGCTTCTCGTTCAGCTCCATCACGGGGTTTTTGCCATGTTTAGTCAGTATTGGTCCCTGTTGGCGAGCAGTCTGACAGTTTAGAGACATGGTCAGTAAAAAATGTGCAACCCCCCCACCCCCAAAAAAAGCCCATCTTCATGCACACAAATGGTGTACCTCTACAGCATCACTGATGTCTGCATTGGCTGCTCCTGTGGCAGTGGTGGTCGTTTCAATGGGCGCTATGACTGGCTTCAATTCTTCCACAGTGACAGCTACGACCGCCTCCTCCGATTTTATCATCTCAGCAGTCTTCAGTTCCACTCCTGTGGGCAGGCCCATGTCCTGGAGGACCTGCAATTGTCCACACATTCATTGTAGTTTAAAAAATAAATTAAAACTCAAAGAAATGCCAAATATAAAACGGTATGATGAGTTATCAAAATGTTTTATTTTTTTCTTCTTTAAGAAGTTTGCTGTGCTCACCTTTACAGCTACGTGCAGCTTGGCAGTGCGTTTGGATGGACCAGAAGCCTCAAAGGTCTTGCCATCCACTTCTACAGCCATAGTGAAGACTGGGACATGAACTGGGCCGGTCTGAGAAACCAGTTTGTACTGGAGACCAGGCTTCAGCTGATTTAGCCTCATCAGAGCGTTCATAGCCTGGGGAGGCTCGGCCTTCTCCTCTGGAGCTGCAACAGCAGGACATACAGTAAGAAACACATCTCATCCAGAGTCAATAAGTTCTGAAGAGATGACATTTTCAAAATACCAAAACCATAAAAAAAGGTTTACATTTACAATGATTGATGCATGATCAAAACTTGTTTTGATCATGCACATTATCAGGTTGCTTTCGATGCAGGAATGATTGATAACCTGCGTTTAACAAATACAGGAGCTTAAAGAGCACTGACATTTCTTCTGCAGCTTTTTCTTCTTCTTATTTGGACTCTTGTCATCGATTCCCTCCTCTTCCTCAATGGGCCTCTTCATTGGTGGGGCGTACGCCGTACTGGGTGGGATTTGCACTGCACACACACAAAAGTTATAACATACGAACGTGCAAGGAAGCTTATGTCATTGCATCTATAAAGAAAGATCCCATAAATGAAATAACCAACAGTCTCTACTGTACGCTGGCGTGGTTTACCTGTGTAATCAATAGGAGTCTCACTACGAGGTTTCTTGGGCATCTTTGAGGGAAGGGGATCCATTCCAAGCACTTTGTGAAGCTGTCCGAAAGCTGACAGCCTTAAGGCATGCTGAAGATACAAGAAGTAGTGTGAATTACACATCCACTAACATGGGAATAAGCACACACAGAATTCTCTCACTCACTTGTGCACTCGCTGTGATGTCTTCTCTCTGCTGGTGGTCCAAGTGACCGATAGCATCTGTGGGCTCTTTCTCACATGGATCGGAAATTCCAGCACCTTCTACAACACAAGGCAATGACTGAATGGCTCTCAAAATGAAAAGTGCAATTTAAAGCTCAGTTAAATAACATGCATACATACCAGACATGAGGATTCCTGAAGCCAGACACTCTAAAACTCTCCGCAGAGCTTCTCCTGCCCCCATGGGCCGGTTCCCTGTGCCGATGGCTTTTTCACAGATCAACTCCAGTGGCTGCAAAGCAGGAGAGAGAGAGGGAGACCATTGAGGATATGAGGATGCTATTTTAAGTTCGGGCAGTAACAGAGACTTTGGGTCACTGCCTTAAATAGGATCTCTGAGTATTTAACACCTGTGATGGTGACGTCTTTTTTTTTTGTATCCAGGCGGACAAAGCTTTATCAAAAGGAAAGAGCTTTGGGGTTTTGAGCAGCCATCTCAGCCTTAGAAAAATAAAATACTTTCTACTCGGGCTGCATGGTTATGGTCAAAATGATAATCAGGATCATTTGATAGATATTGAGATCACGATTATTCATTGTTTTTAGGGGCAAAATATTTTAATTGCACTTTCACATTTAAAATAAAAAGCACGGCTTTTACTTCCACGTTGTGCATTCCTGCCGATTTTAAATGTTTGCATCAAAATAAGGTTCTTCTTCACCTGAAGTCAGTACATTTTCATTTGACAAGTCTTTACTCGTCTACTGTGGACTGCAGCCACAACATTCAGGGAAGTGTTTCCGCTGCAGGGAGCACTCGCAGCGGGATGACAGCTCCTTAAGAGTTATACCAAAACATCCCGATTGCCGGCTTGCTGTTAGGAAGCACTGGATTTAAATAAGCTGCAAGTTTTGTATGAGTTTTTAAAAACGTCAATAACGCAGTCGATTGTGTTTATTTAATTGTGGGCGGCCAAACATTGTGCAGCCCGACCTCCTACATATTCAACAGTTCTCAGAAGCCTCGCTTTGGTAAATTAAGGCTGTAGACCGGAGGCTTTCACTCACCCAGCCACGAAGCGGGGCCCATGTGGGGACGCGAGCGCAGAGGTCCCTTAGGGTCCGGATGACGATGACGCAGGAGCGCAGCCCGTTAGCTCTGGCCTGGGGACACAAGCAGGGGGGGGGGGGGGGGCATGAGGAGGACAAGTAGCCTTAGTCAAAGCGGAAGAATATGTGAGGCATAAAGCAACATAAAAGTCCAAATAAATCAAAGTAAATAGAAATGAAGCCACACAGACTACAGCTTAGCTTTGTCATTATGGAAATATTGGATAATAGAAAAATGTTTGATCACTTTGTTCACATCCCTTCTCATGATCATTCACATTCATGGCTGTAAGTCAATATAGCCAACGTGGTTGATGGTGTGGTTATCAGATATGACATTTGTTTGTGTTCAAAGTGTAAACAAAGCCACCTCAAAAAGGTCAAAACCAGCTTTAACGTGAGAAGCAGGAGAACTATTTACAAAAGGGAGTGCTTACGTGTGCCGTCATTGAAAGTGGGGGTGGTTAAGTCAGTGACGGTAGAAAAAAAGAAAACTACTCGAGGTGCAATATTCCTGTTGATTTGTGGCACAGAGTGACAGAAAAGCCAGAGAGCAGGAAAAGTTGAGACTACATACTCTACAAAAGCTGCAGAGATGATTGTTATCGTGTGAAAGCCAAAGATGACACGCCACAGTACTATAATGAGTTATTATCAACATGGTTCACTACAACAAAAACATTTCTCTCCAAAACTACAAGGAGCTTGCATAAATGTGAAAACAACAACTCACTCACACCAACATTATAGAAATATTGCACCTGGATACATGGTGCATTAGTCCCACATTTGTTTCTGCTGATTGAGTTAAGCAGCTGTGAGGGAGACTAAGGAACTCAGGGACTAAAAAGCAGCATTGAACTTCTTAAAAAATTAAAACGGGCACCGCAGTAGAACCTGTTAAGTGAGCAAAGCAACTCTACAACAGTGTAATGACAAAGGTTTCCTAAGAAACAAGCATTCAGATCGTCAAGTATTACTACAGGAAGTACACTTCAAAAGAGTAAATAAAGAAAAAAACACATGGAACGCCCAAATAAAAAGACAAAAGAACAAACAGCATAAAACCAAACTCAAAACTACTTCTGTTTTAGAGACAAATAAAGACAAGATCCAAACCTGGAACCACTTAGCGTGGCGGAGAGACGCCAAGGCAGTTAGGCATTTCTGCCTGTCCAGAACTTCCGGGGGATCGTTGACTGAATGCGATTCTATTGGCAGGTGGAATAAGAAGACAAGGTACAGTTTGACCAAGGGGAGTTCTGTCAGCCGGCCAGGGGGAACACAGGCAGCTTTCCCAGACCACAGGCAGGAGGGGGAAGGGGAGGGGGACCCCTCCATTGCAGAACCACCAAACACTCTCAACCTCCCAGTAAATAGAGTTTTGCAAACAATGATTAGACTTAAAACCCACAAGAACGACAGTCTTGTGAAGTGGGTTGTGCTCATTTAAAAAGTAAAAATCCCCGTCATAATAAAAGTGCATTTATTATTAGGTGCTAATTGGTTGTATAAAATGGGAGGTTGTCTCTCCATTGTTACTTTAACTTAGTGCTTAATTAAAAAAGGTCTGCTTTTCTTTTCTGCCCTTAACAGGAGGTAGAGCCCCTCCCCTTTGCCCATATACTGGGTACACTGCACTTTGCCCCTTCCGAGACAGAGAGCGGCCAGTTGGTCAAAGGTCCAGCGTCCCTAAAAATTGACAAACTAGAAGGCTTGACAGAGAGAATCAGAATTGGAACCACAGGCAGAAGTTATCAGATGCACAAAAAGTGGGTATCAAAACAAGTCCACACTGCAGCAAAACTGATGGCTTGAAAATGAATAAAATAAAAAGGAGACCCAAACTGGGCATCACTGTGAGCATGGGGCTACAGATCAGGTCAAGGTTCAACACCTGCTAAAACTGAGATGCTCACTACTGTTGGGTGCTCTCAAAAAGAAAGTCAACTATTGGAAAGCTTCGTCGATTATATTATATAAACATTTCATGATTCCTTTGTCAATCGCTGCCCAACTACTGGGGCCGATCCTCAGGATTTTGGTTGGTTGAACATACATGCAGAATCCAAGTGTCCCTTGACATCATCTGTAACCCCGAGCCTTCCCTGCTAATGAACATCAGAGACAGTCAAAAGCTCACTGTTGGGTCTAACGTCCAAGGACAGTTTCACCACGTTTTGCTACTCATTTTTGCTGCAATGCAAACCGTTCATCATCAATGATAAAACACATGCAAACAAAGTGGTCTCTCTTTTTGGTTAAATTCTCAGTAAGCCTTCATTTCTTTGGTGACCTTCATCATTAAAAAAGGGGGAAGAGAAAGCCATGTCTTCAGCAGTCAGTAAACTACCTGCCCTATACTGTATATTGGGCCATCAAAAATGTACAATTACATTACATGGAACTTTGAGAGTCTAGAGAGCTATAAACATAGCAGCTTCATTATATGACAGTGCATTCTTGTCCCGTCGCTCCATTGAAGGCCCAATAAACAATATCTATCTAGCCTGGTTGTCAGCCTGGCCTCCCTGTTGGAGGAGGGACGGCGCTAAAAAACACTGAGGCCCTCGGGTCGGAGCTTACCTCCAGTAGCGGCCCTCTCGATCTCCTCACGAACCAAAGGGGAGGTCAGGTGAATGGTGAGGGTGAGAGGGGGCTCCTTGGTGTTCTTGATGACAATGCTGGCCTCACAGATGTGCTGGGTCACCACATACTTGTCTTCTGTGATCACCTGTGAGCGTGCAAAGTGTTTAAGACTCTTTATTAGAAGACTCAATTAAAATGTATTAATTGTTGTGCCTATAACCTGTTGTAGTAACAATTGTGGAAAATTCCCTTCATGGTTCCCAAGACCAAAATTGGCATACACAAATCGCTTATTAATAAACTCATGTTATGTCAACAGCACCATTTAACGATACAATGCAAAGTAAAAATGATTTACATTAAACTGGTTGTTTGATATTCAGATGAGATATTTGAACTTGAACCCTCGAGCTTAACCGGCCATTAATACTGCTCTAAGTCAAGAAGATGCATGATACATGATTTAAGAGAATAATTTACTTTTCATAAATTAATGCAACAACCACCGTCATGCCATTAAAAGTGGTCACGGTCAAGATTACTGCAACTGCTTTCAATGGAGTGGAAATATATTTATATTAGATCTGGTGTAATATAAGAGACTGTGGTTGAAGCCAGACAGATAAATGAGCAGGCACATTATCCCATCACAGTTTTATTGCATCGAGTATTGTTTACTGAAGTAAATACACACATCACTGATGGTTTCCTGCTTATATAGAAACAGAATGTGCCATTAGACCAGACAGGAAGTGTCTGAAAATATAGTTTTTCATACTCTCAAATATAAATATCTGTATTAAAAAAAATCAGTTGGGCACTAATGAAAGTGTAATCACATCATGAGTGCACTGAATTAGCTGTGCCATGTTCTCACCTTGAGCTGCGCAAGAAGGTTTTCAGACACTTTCTTCAGCAGATTGGTGGTCGGCTTCTCCTTACAGAGGAGCACCAGCTCCAGGTCCAGGTCCCCCTTCAGCAGCAGACCTTTGGCAACCAGGCCCACCCTCATTACGCCACGCAGAGAGCGGGTGGCCTGATCTCTGTGCTCACTATCGAAAAGACACAGAAGATATGAGTGTCAGAAATAAGAAGCAGGCAAAGGACAAAAATGACCCAAGAAAGCTCAGAATGGAAAGAAATGTTAAACTCCAGGTTTAAATGTTTTATATTTAACAGTCTACAGCAGGGGTATTCAACTAAAATTCTAAGAGGTCCAGTTAGAGAAAATTTCCACGAGCAAAGGTCCGGAGCATCATAACGTCTAACTTTATGAATTAGTGTGATATATATTGAAGTAGCCTAGTAGCTGTATCAACGTCTGCACGTCATCAACAACTGACTGTCAAATCTAATAAAGAAAGTACCATTAAAAACATTTAGACAATATTTATTGTCACTTAACATTGAACTATACAGATATAGATAGATAGATAGATATATATATATATATATATATATATATATATATATATATATATATATATATATATATATATATATATATATATATATATATATATATATATATATATATATATATATATATTACTGTAGATATGTATAATGGTCTTCTCATTTAAAAATACAATTGAGAAAATAAAATAGCTTTTGAAAAATTGTGCATCTTAAAATAAAGTGCTTAATCTTAGAAGAATAGAATAAAGTGTAGCAGCAGCTTGAGTTTCCCTTTTTCTTTAACTGTTTCACATCTTGATTTAACTCTCAACCAATGTTAGAATAAATCAGTCTCAACACATTTTAACAATTGAACAGTTTAACCCCGACTAGCACATCCTGGGTTAAACTGTTCTCTGTGGCTGATGATGCTGACAGGTGGACTATTTGCTTTATTTTGTCACAAATCAAAAACATATTGGGCTCTGAGCACCACGGTCTCTGAGCATATGAGACGCTGGTGTTGTGCTCCAGTGGGAAGGATGAACATGAATGAGTCCATTCTGGGTTGAAAGCTCTGTTGACTTTTCTCTTCTTGGAGAGCGCCATGAGTAGTTATTTTTTCTCTCCCTGTCTGCCGCTCACTCGCCTCTTCGTCTGTGTTTCTCTCCCTTTCTTCGTCTTCTCTCCCTGTATGCTAACTCCTCTTTCAGTCTGTCACTCGCCTCTCATCTGTTTGTATTCAGAGTCTCAGTGTTTGCCGATTGGAATGCACAGATTTGATTGGCTGAGTAGCATCACGTGGGATGGCTTAACTCGCATGTAATAGGTCTATTTTTTGCATGAATTAATTAAATTATTATTTAATTAAGTAAGTAGCCGTGTAATAAGCGGATCATTATTGTGGAATGAACCCCAAGGGCTCATTCCACAATAACAAGCGGCTTCGCTGTACAGGCTCCCGCACATAATGTTGCTGCTACACCAATCTGTTAGACAGTGGGGACAAAGTTGCCTCCGACATTTTTTATTTTATTTCCTACACGGGCAGATATGTGGCAGAAAAAAAGTGAACCGTGGTTAAAGAGGAATTGAAGCATTTCTTACTAACTGAACATGAGGAATGAAATCCCCGACGTCTCCTCACCTTTCCTTATCGGTGTCCGCGCTATCAGAGTCAGGACTTGGACGTTCCCTTCTCCTGCTTATCCAGCCAGTCAGAGACAGCCTTGAGGGCCCGTTCTGTGTGGGATACCATGTTCTGTACACTCTCCAGTTCCTCCTGCGTCGGGTAGATGACAGAGTGTTTGGCCATGACATGGCGGTCATCGTTCATGAAGACGCGCATGGACCGGTGGCGCATTGGAGGAGGCTACGGGTGAGAAGACACCAGAGCATTAATAAAGGAGGTTCACGCTGTGACTGGGTTAGCAAAGACTCATTTATTGTAGGAAGACACTTCCAGGAAGGAAGTTATTTACTTGGTTATAGTGCACAGCAAGACTGTGACATCTACTTTTGATAATGCATGAACAGAACATTATATTTAGAGAGAGATTATACAGAGAGACCCGTCTCACAAAAGCAGGATTACTAAATTGGACCGGAATAACTGGACAAAATAAAACAGAGCAGCTTGAAAATGTTCCAGGTTTTATTCAGAACAATTATTCAACTAACTTCATTAATCCTGTTTAATGGGACAGGCTCTTGGCCAACATGGAAAATGCATTTATCAAGATTAAAAAAGAACCTTATTTGGTCTCACTTTGTACTCGTCTCCCTTGGAGGTTGATAAAATACCCTCTCTACCACTTCCAAAATATATGTGCGGGCTAGTGACTCCCTCTCTGCCTCTTTTGCATCAGCGCCATGACTTTCTTATATAGGGTGAACCGTGGCTGCACCCTTTTCCTTGGAACAACAGTGCGTTTAGAGACTTCATAAAGCTTATATATCTGCCTATGGGCGTCTTCCATGATCATTTATCTGTGTCGACAGATTTAGTTGTCGTTAGCTAAATATGCGTCCCATGATGCAAAGTCTTCTGAGTGTGTAGGTTATGCACACTACATTACTGCAAGGCTTGTTCCCAGGACGTAGTGAGCCAGTGTGACTTTTAGGATTTTATCAAGGTGTAAAGAAGTTATTCCAAACAATTATTCCATCTCAAAATTATCTACAGAAATAAACAAAATATTTGAACTGTGAACAGAGTGTCTGTCTCGTAGCAGACCGGATCTACTTTAACTTCTTGTAGAAAACAGATGAGAGCACGACAGGAATGTTATGTGTAAAATATGACATTGTTTTTGACGTGCGTTAGTTAGAATGTTTCCCCCTCCATGGTTCCCAAGACTTGAGAAAATGTTCTGAAGCCCAAAGTTTGGGAACTTATTGTCCTTTGTTTGGTTCGAATACATTTAAGTGAGTTTCAATTTCTGTTTAGTTTTTTCTTTATGGTCATATAACCATTTATACATTAATGTGGCATCCCTGTAAGATACATATTCTGATAGCCTAGTTGCTCCTGAAAATAAGATGTATAATACTTGATTGTGCAGGTTACACACACACACACACACACACACACACACACAGAGCCCAGGTGAACCATAAATCTGAATCCAAATTTTTATTGCGTAACACGGTCTCATGTGTAGGCCAAGCTTCTAGCACCAGTGATTACACAAGCAGAGTGCTGCACAGGCAGCCAGAGCCAATTTAGAGGGAGCGGTGATGTGGAAGCTGCAGCATGTGTTCGTAAAGCCTCGGGCAGACTGGAGTGAGCGCTGGCACCAGTCGTGTGACTTAAATTAGACGAGACACATTTATTCCTCACATTAGGAGTAATATTTCATTACGAAAAGGCCAGTGCGTCCTGTGCTTTGGCTGCCTGCCTATTGCAAGAGATAAAAACAAATGATACAGCGATGCGTAACTTTAGATTAAATAAAGACTGAAATAGAGTCATTACCATTGTTGTTCCAGATGCCGTGGTGACTCCTATATCCAGTGAATGACCGAGCTGAGAAATGTCTTCACGGCAGCAATGACAATGTTGCAGTCCGTCTGTACAAGGGGGGAAACATGCACACGTTTTAACATAACTTTATAGGGAGTTACTCAAATGTCAGAGGGAAAAACATTGAGCCACTAAGAATAGATGGATGGCACATTGTCAAATACATTTCTGTTGACAGAAGAAGTATTCCTGAGCACAATAACACTGAACAGGGTAAAACACATTGCACTGAAGGAGTTTCTCTCTTATCTATCAGTAAAATAAAGTTGGTAACAACTGTAGCAACTAAAGAGAAATGTTGGTGCCTCGGGATTAAATGTCTTACTTTCCCAGGATGAAATGCAGTTCATAGTAATGATCACACTCAAAAACACGCTACTTCATGTGCGCAAGGCGCAGACATTTCCAGCAGGCAGGGACAGGATTTTAATAGGGCTGTCCTTGACTAAAGAAATTATTGGTCAACTAACATCGATTTTGTGTACAAAAGGATTAGTTGAATTAATCGACTGATCGTAAAACTGGGTTTCTCCACAGGATCATGCAAAAAACAAAAACACTTGAAATTGTTTGTTTACCAGAGGAGTGCTCATAAATGTCTTGGAAATAAGTAATTCAGCATGAAATAGCACAATAAAAACCGAATTGAGAAACCTTAGTCTAGGAGGCGACGATGACCTAGATCATAAAATAGGTGTGGTTTTCTAAATGGGCAGTGCTGATAGAAGGTATTGATTGCTCTTTGAGTAGAGGTCAAGCGTAGTTCACGGATGATCCAAATGACGAGTGTGACAACAATGAGATGATGTGCTCATTACATTAAAGGTAATTTAGCAGACGCTATCCAGAGAGACTTACAGGGACTCCCTGCTCAGGGGTACAATGGTGGCAGCACTGGTATTGAACTCACAACCTTCTGGTTTGGAAGGCGTACCACCAGACCACTAGGTTATCACCATCATGGTGCTATAGTGGGATACATGTGGTGAAGTGTGCAGGCAGGACATTTATTTATCGTGACACACCGACAGTGCTCACATGCAAACTCGTTTTGGGATAATTTACAGCATTACAGGGATGATTTAGTTTCCAATTTAAGCAAATGAGGTGAAACTGTAACGTGCTTAAACATTGCCCCTATTTTAGTGTCAACAAGTTACTGACGTGTGGCACACGACTTACAAGCTAATGTTGCACTTGTTAAACCTGCATTGCCGCACATGTTTTACTACAGGAGGAAGAGTGCGTTGTGAAGAAGGAGCGCAGCAGTTATTGGACCCAGAACCCGCAGCTCCATCAGGGAATTTAAAAACAGACGCCATTTTAACTCAGTGCAGAGCCTGACTGGCGACGGCAGCTAGCTATCAACCCCCACACAAACCAGATCACCTATCGATTAAAGCTGCGACGTGACGACAAGCTCACTGAACCACAAAAAACATCAACTACATATTGTGTTTGTCAACTGAATGACTAAATAGCAGTACAAACACGTAATGTGAAATTGTGTTTGGATATTAGTCTGTTGCCTATCAGACACCAAAATGGTCGAGACCCCATTGAATGCTCAGCCACAGTTAGCATGTAGCAGGATAGCTTAGCCGAACAAAGCCAAAGGTATCGCTTTCGGAAGCGCGTTTAAACAAACACCTTAGAATACAGTAACACGCTTCGTTGGTTTTCTTGGCGTTGACCAACACCTAATCCCGTCTGTGTTAAGGGTGGAAATTAGTTATTTTCCTTACTTACCGTGGTGGCGTTACTGCTAATGGACGGCTGCTGCACACGCTAGCTCCCGGTGTCGGCAGGAGGAGTGGACACGGAAACGCCCACGATCTGAAAAGTGAGGATGCTCATTGGACAGAAATTACACCGGACTCCGATTGTAGCCAATTGGGGAAAAGGAAGTATAAAGCGAGGGGCGTGGCTAGTACGGATGGCTTTGAACTGAATTGTTTAACCACAACAGCTGGTTGATTCAGTCAATGTTCTTTTGGGCCTGCCTTGATGATCATATCGATTAAAACACGATCACGACACAGGTGTAACTATTGTATTATATCAGTCTATTCTGATTTCCCACACGTTTTGAGCATTACTGTGGGAGTTCTCCAGTGTGGCCCCCTAGAATATGTATAGGCTACTGGACGTTTTAACCCACAGTTGATTGACCATTTGCTTTGGGTTCAATGAAAATCACTGGCAATTAAATGTGAGTCTTGAGAGAGAGAAAAGACTCAGATTCTTATCCTGATCCAGAACGTAAAAGCATAATATGATGGCATAACTAACATTATTTGTTTGGTTTTGAGGGAGCTGCAAATAACTAACATAAATCAGAATTACTAAAACTTAAAATAAAGAACAATTAGTGTATCTAGTGAAATGTATCAGTAATTTGTGTATTAATTAATTAATTTTGAGAAAGTTTCTGGGTATAATGTCTTACAGTATCATTTTTTTCCATGACATTGGCGGAAAGGGGCTTCCATAGTATAAGTGCTTCGCTTTATTACTCAGTCAGAATAGAATATAGGAAACAAAATATGTCAATCACTTATGAACCAGATGATCATCACACAGTAACAAGTAACCATTTATTATCCAAATTTACATTCCTTTTTGATAACAATATCACATTCAATTAGCTTTTGTAACACATAGCTTCACTTCAGTCCCCAGACACTTGGGGAAAATACTTCACACACATTAACAAACACACGATAGAAACAGAAACACATTCACATTCATGTCACAGCACAACATTGGACACACACACACATGGTGTTTTTCACATCTTCAAGCTGAGGTAAAAGCACAGCATTTTCTTTGGCTCTTATGTGAGCATCTATACAAGTCATTGACTTTACATTGTGTCAGAGAACATAACGAATGAAAACCTTTGAGTTGAGATGTCTGCTTTAAAACTACATACAGTCTTCACTTCAGCAAAAAGTTAACACATTCTACTCCAACCCACAAAATCTTTATTTATTTACTTTGTCTGTTTTTGTAGAGGACAGGCTGCCATGCAAACATGTTCTGTTTATGGGCCATACGAAACAGCTCATCCATTAAAAAGTGATCGATGACGGATCCTCTTTCTTCCTCTGTAAGTCCATTTAAATGTTATTAACACTGTTTTTTTCTGAGTTCTGAAAGGAGCTGACATCCCAGCGAACAGAGCGAAATTTGCTGCGCCTGAAACTGGCGCTTCTTTTGGTGATGCGGTAGATTTTTCTGAGGACAGCGCGTCGCAGCAGGATGTAGACCCATGGGTCAAGGATCTGGTTACAGGTTGCCATCCTGACACCCGTCACCATCAGCCGCTTATAAGTGTCTCTATCACTGTCCATGAAGCCACTGTAGGACTGTGTGGCTGACATCAGGCCAAAAACCTACAAAAAAACAAAAACAAGTTTAGGCTCATCTTGTACCATCTAATAAACTCTTACTAAGATCTTACATGTGTTGAAACACGATAATAGCTTCTACACCTCATCATTCATTACAGTTACAGTCATTACAACAGTTACAGTGCAGCCTAACATTGTTCAAACCTTGGTGGCGATCCAAGCCCATTGGGGACTTTATTTAAATAATAATGTAAACCTAAAATGTTTTATTCTACAATAGAAATGTTGTGTTATTTGAATAAAAATTCTAATTCCAATTTCGCATTCTCATTTTCACATACTTGTATTTTATGAAGACGTTCAAATTAAAATTAAAAAGTGGACCCTTAATTTGAATGGACAATATTTGAATGTGAATAAAAATTAGAAAATGAAAATGCAATGTAAACAATGTACCCTGATTATCAATTTATGCAAGCAATATTTATGTAAAAAAGGAAATGCAATTTTCTTACAATTTAAAATGCCAACAAAATTTGACATTTCATTTTCAAAGACTTAAACTGCTGGTGGACAATATTTAAATTGCATAAGCAAGACATCGCCCCCAGTCTATTGCATTTACATTCACATGTCACTCTCTTTTAGTGTCACAATAATAGATGAAAGTGCAATCTGTAAATCCTCTCATCAAGTCTTGAACTTTACATTATCTATTTAATAAAGTCCCCTATGTGACAGCCTGAAATTTGTGGAAATGAGAATAAAATGATGCACAAACATGTAGAATAAATATATACATCATATAGCTCAGATTAAAAAAAGAAAAAGATACCAAATATACAAATATGAGACAGTGTGGAATAACGTGATTTTTCTGACCATACAGATGATAGGGGAATCGAAAAGGGTTTATGTTAAAGAGTTTTAAAATATTGTTCAGTTTAAAAATTATTTAAAAATGATTTCTCGTGCAGCTGCTAAATCAGGGGTGGGGAACCTTTTTCCTATCAAGGGCCATTTTGTTTTTTACAACATCCTTCGAGGGCCACACTAATTATTGAACTCATGACCTCTGCAAATGTTTTTAAGACGCAGCCATTCATTTCACTTTTCTTTTATGCTGTGAAAAAAAGCTACTTTTTTTATCCATGTATCTTTCTGTTTGATCAGAAAACAATCCTTTATTAGTCCCACAACGAGGACATTTATCTTGTCACAGCAAAAGAACATATGAAGTAAAAAGGCAGTAAACAATAATTAAATAGAATAAAAAATAATGTAAGTACCAAGTGGTTGATAGAAAATAAAGTGAGTATTGTAAATGGCAGTGATAACTGCACAGCAGTGGTGGAACAGTCTGTTCTTGGTGTGGTGGTCTACCTCTCTATCTGTCTATGTTTGTATGTTACGCTCTGCAGAGAGCTGCTTGTTGGGCCAAACTCCGCCGAAGAGCGTTAACTTTATCCACACTCACTCGTTCTTTCAGCTCGTGCAGTTCGGCATGTTTCGTGCAATAATGACACTAGAGATTATTTTTCATCACCGCAAGCGTGTCCACACAAACTAGACACACTGGCCTTTTACTTCCACAGAGAAATATTCGTTCGTCCATTTCTCCTGGAAAGTGCGACATTCTGCATCCAGCTTTCTCTGTTTTACACTCGCCATGCTGCGTTCACTGATGTCAACGACAGTCTCGTTTAAAATCTAAGTTTTTTGACATGACGTGACCACGTGATGACCACGTGATGACACGTTCCGCTCGTGTTGTGTTCCCCCCCCCCCCCCATGCAACCTTTGATAAATCAGACCCATGTCAACATAATGACATTTAGCCATATACAAATCTGCCTCTTTAAGATTGAATGAAAATGATTTAACCGACACTCACCAGGAGAGGGCTCCAGCAGATGCAGGAAGTAACCATGATGCCAACCAGCTGGACCACCATCTCCGTGTCCTGGGACCCTGCTGAGCTGCGCTGGGAGCAGGACCTTTTCTTTAGCCGGGCTCTCACCAGTGTGATCCCACTGATGGTGTTGCACACAAAGGCCGAGGCCAGAGAGCTCAACGCCAGTCCGGAGAACAACATCACAAAGGCCAGATCTGTCACTTGAGTTTCCTCCGTCACCCTGATGAAGCACCACGTCCCCGGGTACTGGTAGGTGTAGGCACCCAGTCTGAAGTAAGGTAGAAGGGCCACAGATAAAGCCAGCAGCCAGATCAGGGCCAGTGCCATCTTTGTCCGTGCTGTGGTCACCAGACGAGCGTGTAGCAAAGGCCTGGTGACGCCCAGGCAGCGCTCAGCAGCCATCGCACAGCCCAGGAAGAGAGGGCATAGGCCAAAGAACACCATGCAACCTCCCAGAAACAGACAAGACGCGTCCGGATTTGCCGGGTCACCTCGAAAGCTGGAGACAGAATCAGCTGTGGACCCAGTGTGCACTGAGTACCTCCTCAGTACGAGAGCTCCAGGGATAACATGTCCAGCCAGATCTGTCGCCACCAGGGAGCTGGCAAAGAGCAGAAAAGTGGCCTTTGACCTCCGCCGGAAGCGATTGTAAGCCTTGGCGAGAATGGCGAGGGCCACCACGTTGAACAGGATGCCCAGAGTCATGGTAAGGCCGGCGGCTGTGGGATTGTTTGGTGGATGGGTGACATTATGTGCTACAGTCTCCACCTCAGGCTCCTGCACCGTGGGGTTGTGGTTAGAGAGGGGAAAGGGGGCAATAACGCCTGAGGAGTTGTAATGTTGCATGGCCAGCATCACCGCTTAGCTGTGGGCCTGATGTGGTTCCTCTGGTTGAGAAGATGCTGAAAAGAAAAACCAATGTGGGTCAGTATGTTGAAACTTAAAGGGACAGCTAAAAATGAAAAATACATGTAGTGCTATTTATCAATCTAGATTGTTTCGGTGTGAGATATCGGCTGCCTGCCTTTTCTCCAATATAATGGAACTAAATGGCAGAAGTTTCATGTAGGAACTATTTTTTTTCTACCAACCTACACCTGCTAACCGTATCACCACACAGAAGGAAGCGTGCATCTTCTCAAGGCTCTCCTAAACTAGCTAATGTTACATCTGAGTCGAGGAGAAACACATTAATGATTACATCTGTTCAATGGTTTACAGGTGTAGTTCGGTATAAAGAAAATAGTTCCTTCATGAAACTGCTCACAACAAGATCTGTGGATTATCTTGAGTAACCGGGTCATGATTTCTATGAAGAGACATTGCTGTTGAGGTTTTCAAATGTATTTGTTTGACGTTAAGCACCACAAGCCGAGTGCATCTAGTTGCATTATATTGAGAGAAGACAGACTACAGCCCATATCCCTTTTAAAACACACTCCCCCCTTTATGCCTCCCTTTCGCACCCTCATAATTGTCATGAAATCCCTTATAGGTTTTCAAATATTATATCAACGTCGCACTGGGGGATAACTTTGAATAAGGTATTTCAAAACTGTTGTCTCTATGACAAGCACATTTCCTCAAGGCAAAGTGACTCAACTTTAACACACAACAAATTAGTTCTCAGCACACTCTGCAAAAAGCATTTTTCTCTTTACACACGATCGCAACCCGGGAAGTCTGAACAAGTTCTGGCACTTTTTGTTGACACGAAGAACTCCTGCACACATTCCTTTAAAAGTGCAGTTATCATGCAGCCGCAGTAATAACACTGTCACTGCATTAGATCATTGAGTCCATACGTTATGCAGCTTAGAACTGTTATTTGTAATTACCAAAGAAATGCACAAATTGATGATAATACATGATGATACACGCATAATGGTTACAGCCGTTACAGCTTAAAGGAGCTTCCCTTCCAACAGTTGATTTTTTGTTTTAAAGTGGACGTCCTCTAAATAGTTTTAATACATCCAAACTGAATGTTGCTGTAAAATATGATTTTTATTTTTTTCAACCAAACATTTTAACACGATAAAACAAATTGAAATTGAAATATCAGCCTCAGTGCATACCATTTGTCCTTTACATGAAATAAATGTAACCTACCTTTGAAATAATAAATCCATGGAGATGATAACTCTGATTTTGACAATTACTCATAACTGAAGCAATTTAAAAGAAATTAATCCAGGTTGTTCTTGATATCTTCTTGTGTTGTTGCAAAGTCAGTGGACTTCCTCACCTGAAGTGTTTCCTCATTCTGAACAACATCTCAGAACAAGCAGCCTCCCTGTAACGTTGCACAAGCATGTCTTCTGTTACTCCAACTGCCGCTGGCTGCTTTTATACGGCGGCTCTGCACCATGCTCACATCGCCTCTGGGTGTCTCAGTCGGTTAAAACCCAGCAGTGACTCCCTGCAGCGGACAGAATGAATTGGCCACTCAGAGAAATCTCAAAGACATATATGAATATTTACAGCTGACTCACTCCTCACTCCACCTCTCCAGAAAATGATGAGGCTTAATTCTACAACGACGACAACAACAACCTGAAGAATTGTAGACCTGCCTGAGGCTGCAGGAAAAATCTCCTTTCAAGTATCACTTTTATAAGCAGTAATGTAGTTTTTCACTAAAAGAAACATGACTTCATATCACAGCAGTTTAAACAAAAATCGAATTCATGCCAGATTAGACTCTTGAAAGTAAAAACTGGCTGTATTGATTTCAGGTAGAACCTGCATGACTTGCTGTTGCAGCTTCAGAGACTTGTTTGTTAATTCTACAGAAATTAGAACACTCCCGTGCTCTACCGAGCCTCATCTGAACAACCTCAACATCCCTGTGGTCAGCTCTCATCAATGCAAACCAGCTGTGCTCGCCTCTCTACAAACAGCAATGTCAGAATCTGTTGCTGCAGCTGTGACTGCAAATGGTTTCCCAGTTCTCCAGGAGACTGGCCAGGCTGCTGGGGACGTGAGGATTTAATGCTCTGAGCCTCACCCTAGGGAGGAACTATAATTACCTTGTCACGGTTGTTGTATGCCTCCGCTAACCAGTCCAGTCAAGTTGTCAAAATGTCAAATTACATCATATCGTCCAATTAGACATTTTATGGCCAAAAACGATTTTTGTGAGGTTTACAGTGACACTTGGCCTTTGACCACCAAATTCTAACCAGTTCATCCTTGAATCCAAGTGTCAAATTTCTATAAAGTCCCTCAAGGTGTTACAGATTGAGATGGACGTGAGGTCACAGAGACCTTTGACCACCAATATCTAATCAGTTCATCCCTAGCGGCATCCTCCGGGTCTGACAAGTGAAACCAATGCTGAAGTGACTTAAACCTGCATTAATGGCCAGCAGGGGGGGACTCCACTGGTTGCAAAATACAGTCAGATTGTATATAAGTCTATGAGGAAATTACCCTACTTCTCACTTGATTTATTACCTCAGTAAACATTTTCCCGATAAGTTTATGGTCTTAATCGTTAGTTACAAGTCTTCTTCAAAACAGCATGATGTTCATTTTAGAACAGTGTTGTCTGGTGGTTTTGTCTTAGACCTTTAACCCTTTCATAGTGTTTCCTGTTCATGAAAGTTAATTGTAATATTTTGGTGGCCTACAAATTTCTTGTTCAGCATTCAGTTGTACAGGGGGTCCGCGGAGGTACTGCAGGGGGTCGCAAAATAGTTTGTAGATAAAGCAATTTATTATTATTATTATTATTTTTTTTTTATATATATATTTTGCTTTTTTGCTTTGCGCATTCACATTTCCTAGACAGAGCGGAGGAAAGGAGAGAAATACATTTCTGCTTTGCTTCTTTGCTTTTTTGCTTCTCAGATTCCCATCATCACCAGTCAGGCATATCTTTGCACACATCTGAAATTCCTCCTCCAGCGAGAGGTCTACCTTGTGCCACTGTCACCTTGTGTCAAAACAGTAGAAGGACCCTGCTTTAAACTGATGTGCTAATGTACAAAATACAGCTCCTTGTTCATACACAAACTGCAGCTGTGTGTGGAGAAAATGTCCTCTTTGGCAGGCAGTGCGGCATGACAAACGTGTGCCAGTACATTTTAATAGACAGTTGCTTTAATATTGTGTTTTAAAAGCACAGTCTGAGTCTGAATAGCACATCGCCTGTGCCTGTCTGTGCAGGTCAGGCCTGCCAAACACTCAGACAGCACGCCATTAGAGACAGGTGCAGCTGCAACAGTATAAGCCGGGGTTAATGCGTCCGTGTCCGTCTGCTGTCCTATAAAACCTGTGATTAACACCTGAGATGGCTAAATGGAAGAACTCACCATGAATGGGAAGGAGACAGCACAGGAGAGTGATCTACTCAGAGGACAGGCCATTAGGATGAGGAGGCAGGAAGCAAGTCTGCTCTGCAAAAAAGCAAAGCAAGATGGGCAGGCATGCTTATCATGGGCCATTTTATAAAACACAATAGAGCAAAATATTGGGCCACATCACCAAAATCTACCCAAGATTGTTCTGAAATGTGTTCTTGAGAAAGGTACTTAGAAAGGTCTACGTCAGATTCATGGCATGTTCTTAAACTGCAGAATTGTTCGTTCCACATAAAGCGGTGTGAGACTCCAGGGCCATGTGCACACAGAAATTGAAAAGTTCAAAGAATTAGGGCATGAATGCCCAAACAAAAGTGTAAAGAGGGTGGAACACCGGACTCCAAACTGAAATAATTATTCTGACAAAAAAAAGAGTAGCTTTTCACCTGTTAAAGTCTCAATGTAAACCGATTCCTCTATACGAGCTACATAAGTAAACAAGACCATCAGGGAGAACATTGACTATTTCTATCTATATATTTATTCTTAATGCCTGTCATCGGCACCACCGGGTCGGATTTTGGCAGGTTCACCAGAAACTCCTTCAGCTCCGGCACTCTGGTAGAAACACTACCGCTTCTGTCCACACTGGCCACCAAAATCCACCCAAAATAAAAGCTCCTTGTAGTATTTGAGTCGTAAACACAGGAGAGACTCCAAAACCAGCTCGTTTAAATCAATGTAAAAGGTGAAATATGTTTCATATATTTGTTTAAGGGTTTTATAACATCTGATTCACTTGGCTTTGAAGAACTTCTCCCGCTTCTGTGTGGGCCATCGTTTGTCTGTAGACAGAATCAACAGCTCACTCACACAGTGTGGCAGAGAAAAAGTGTCTTTTTGAGATGTTCAGTCTTTGCTGCTGCATCTTAACTCCACATGGATGCTATTTACTTGTGCAGCCGTGTTAATTGCATATATTTATTTGCACCAAAGGGACACCCCATAAAACAGGAAACCACACGGCAAAACAAGCTGTAAATAAGTCTGGAAGAGAAGTTTAATGTTGTACGCTGCATCAATTCAACAACAAACATCAATTCAACAATGATTCTTACTTTTCTGACAACCACCCCAAACTGACCGAGAGGCATCAGACGTGAGTAGCAGCACACTGTCCGAGGTTGTGCTTCGGACTGTGAATGCTTCACTTCGTTACACAGGAATCTGCTGGCTGAATGGCACTGCCCTTTTCTCAGTAAAAACAGAACTATACAAAGACACTGGGTTTGCAGGAAAAGCCATCTTAAATTTTCACTTTAGACTGAGTCATAATGTTTGTCTAAGACTAAGTAAGCAGCAGCAGATCACGGCCGCCTGCTCAGATATGGCTGGCTGCAGTTTGTTTGTCGCACCATTCTCTGCATTTCTGTAAAAAAAATAAAATAAGGAAAACTGCCACAAAATATTCCTAGGATTCATTTGTTGAAAACCTCATAATTACCGGGCATTTAGTCCAGACATTTTTGTATAATTATGCATGTCGTTGGTTTTTATTTAGGGTCAATTGTTAACTGTCTCAGGGAAAATTAAAGTAGGTGCTAATGATATGAGATTACCTCTTGTTCTAAAGTCTCCGGCATTCGTCTTGAATGTTCTATCTTTATGAGCTGGATTTGTGTGACGTTTTCAAGACTCGCGTGTCTTAGAAGAAAACAAATTGTGCTGTGTATATTTGGATGGGGAAACCATACGTAAAGCAGGACTTGACACATAAATGTAGAGGAGATGAGAAAAGTTAAGGCATTTTTTGTTGCTCTTTTTTAGTATTCCAACAGTGATTATCATCATTGGTAAGATAAACTTACATGGCGACGCTTAACTTTTTAGTTTTTTCAAACTAAACTAATTTATCTGATAAACTGTATGTCATTAAAAATAATAACTAAAATGCATGTGGGTTAAGAAGGGACTGTACACAGATAACTGGAGTGTGGAGGGGAGCTGGACCTCATGTTTCACAAAGCAAGACCCTCCCCAGCATTATTAATATTTTCTTTGGACTCTTCCCTTGACTTACACCCTCCCAACAATATCTCAGCAGCACTGGCACAACAGTTTTAATTGTTACCTCAATTTAAACCTCTTTGGAACAATAACAATAGCCACCAGATTAATGCAAACATAAGAAGATGGGGAATATTCCAGCTTCTCTTATGCATTATTGGATAAAGAGGGTTTTTGAAGTATCCTGTTTATATGTTTGAGCACATAAGCACCATATGCAGATTTCAGAATCCCAGATAAGCCCTTACGGTTGTTTGTTGTTGGACTTCTGTGCTAGTCATGGAATGGCCATAACAAACACTATGTTCGAACATAAGGATGCTCATAAGTGTACGTGGTACCAGAGCACCCTAGGCCAAAGGTTAATGATCGATTTTGTGATCGTATCATCTGATCTGAGGCCGCATGTTTTGGACACTCGGGTGAAGAGAGGGGCGGAGCTGTCAACTGATCACCATCTGGTGGTGAGGTGGATCAAGGGGTGGGGAAGACTCTGGACGGACCTGGTAAACCCAAACGGGTAGTGCGGGTTAACTGGGAACGTCTGGAGGAAGACCCTGTTCGGGAGATCTTCAACTCACACCTCCGGCGGAGCTTTTCAGATATCCATGTGGAGGTTGAGGGCATTGAACCTGAGTGGGCAATGTTCAAAACCTCTATTGCTGAAGCTGCAGTGAGGAGCTGTGGTCTCAAGGTCCGTGTGTGACAGAAGTTCGGAGAAGCTATGGAGAAGGATTTTCGGTCGGCACCAAGGTGCTACTGGAAAAACTGTCCGGAACCTCAGGAGGGGGAAGCGGGGAACCATCCAAGCTGTGCACAGCAAGGGTGGGAACCTGCTGACTTCGACTGAGAAGGTTATCAGGCGGCGGAAGGAGCACTTTGAGGAACTCCTGAATCCGACTAACACGCCCTCTAGAGGCAGAGCTGGAAGCTGATGGGGGACCATCGTCAATTTCCCTGACTGAAGTCACTGAGGTAGTCAAACAACTCCACAGTGGCAAAGCCGCAGGGGTTGATGAGATCCGTCCAGAAATGCTGAAGGCTTTGGGTGTTGAGGGGCTGTCTTGGTTGACACGCCTCGTCAACATTGCGTGGAAGTCTGGGACAGTGCCTAGGGGGTGGCAGACCGGGGTGGTGGTTCCCCTATTCAAAAAGGGGGACCAGAGAGTGTGTGCCAACTACAGGGGTATCACACTTCTCAGCCTCTCTGGTAAAGTCTACTCCAAGGTGCTGGAAAGGAGGGTTCGGCCGATAGTCGAACCTCTGATTGAAGAGGAACAATGCGGATTCCGTCCTGGTCGTGGAACAACGGACCAACTCTTCACTCTCGCAAGGATCCTGGAGGGGGCCTGGGAGTACGCCCAACTGGTCTACATGTGTTTTGTGGATCTGGAGAAGGCGTATGACCGGGTCCACTGGGTGATATTGTGGGAGGTGCTGTGGGAGTATGGGGTGAGGGGGTCACTTCTGAGGGCCATCCAATCCCTGTACACCCAAAGCGAGAGTTGTGTCCGGATACTCGGCAGTAAGTCGGACTCGTTCCCAGTGAATGTTGGCCTCCGCCAGGGCTGCGCTTTATCACCAATCCTGTTTGTAATTTTCATGGACAGGATATCGAGGCGCAGTCGTGGAGGAGAGGGCTTGCAGTTTGGTGGCCTGAGGATCTCATCGCTGCTCTTTGCAGATGATGTGGTCCTGATGGCGTCATCGGTCTGTGACCTTCAGCAGTCACTGGATCGGTTCGCAGCCGAGTGAAGCGGTTGGGATGAGGATCAGTACCTCAAAATCTGAGGCCATGGCTCTCAGCAGGAAACCGGTGGATTGCCTACTCCGGGTAGGGAATGAGCCCTTACCCCAAGTGAAGGAGTTCAAGTACCTCGGAGATTGGCCGGAGAATCGGAGCAGCGGGGGCGGTATTACATTCGCTTTACCGCACCGTTGTGACGAAAAGAGAGCTGAGCCAGAAGGCAAAGCTCTCGATCTTCCAGGCGATCTTCGTTCCTGCCCTGACCTATGGTCATGAAGGCTGGGTCATGACCGATAGAACGAGATCACGGGTACAAGCGGCCAAAATGGGTTTTCTCAGACGGGTGGCTGGCGTCTCCCTTAGAGATAGGGTGAGAGACTCCGAGTAGAGCTGCTGCTCCTTTGCCAGTTGAGGTGGTTCGGGCATCTAGTAAGGATGCCACCTGGCCGCCTCCCTAGGGAGGTGTTCCAGGCACGTCCAGCTGGGAAGAGACCCCAGGGAAGACCCAGGACTCGGTGGAGAGATTATATCTCCTCACTGGCCTGGGAACGCCTCAGGATCCCCCAGTTGGAGCTGGCGGATGTGGCTCGAAGAAGGGAAGTTTGGGGTTCCTTACTGGAGCTGCTTCCCCCGCGACCCGACCCCGGATAAGCGGTAGACGATGGATGGTTGGATGGAGATAAGCCCTTGTCCAGTTTATGAGAAAATCGAATACTGGCATACTGCTGCATGTCTGCACCGTATGCTTGTTATTGAGCGCCACATAATACCTGCTTCAGTCAAGTGATATAACACAAATACAAACAACGGAAGCAGCGAGTACACACAATGCCTGAGTACCATAACCTTGGTGTATCTACTGCATTTACGTAAGTGTTACCAATATCAAAGAGGGGCTAAAATAAAATATCAATTTAGGATTAAAAAAAACATTTAACTTCCAAGACCTTCCCACCCTAACCCGCCTGTTTTCCCAGAAAAGTCAAACTGTCGTAATGATTAATGGCTTCAATTGCAATGTATTCCTGAATACAGAAACCACATACACAAGAGTCCCTCTGAAATACGTGACACAAGCAGCAAAGTTGGTCACCCAGGGGGTTGCAGGCTGGAGAGAAACTCCTTTGGAAGAAGAGATGTCTCGCTCAGGCACTCGGGGAGTGGATTTAGGCTCCTCAGGGTGCTACATGCATCACTGCCATAGTCATTGCAGAATTAAACCTCCACCATTATTCATTGCATGGTGACACACTTGCCATATAAATATAAATTGGCATATTTGGTTTGTTATCAAAGCGTGTACACATTCGAACACACTCTTATGACTTCTGTTCTGTTTCCTGTCCACCCGTGTCTGCCTGGCTGTGCCAATATAATCTCTGCTGTTTGAATGAACAGTTCACTGAGCTGCACACATTAACATTCCTGTCTTTCATCAGGCGTACTTAATAAATGGCCGCTTCCTTGACTCACTGAAGTGTGAAATAGCGTAGGAGAAGAGGCTGCTTATCATTCAGTTACTGTATAAATCTCCAGTACTGAATATGTATTTTAAAAAAAGGCTCCATCGAGTGTGTGAGAGAGACCACATCAGTCTGAACAGGTCAGACGCACAAAGAGACAAGTCACCATTGCAGATGCATTACTCCATCAGCCTGTCTGATTTCCTTCTGCAGTGATAAATAAAGTTGGTTGAGGGAGATACTGGTGATGTGTGTGTTATGTAATGTTAGCCTGTAGGACATGTGCATCATCAAAGGGAATGACTCCTAAATGTCCTACTCTGACACACAAAGTTCAAGTTTACTGAGAAATAGTTAGTTCTTGAAAAATATTACCTTATGGATGGATTCTTTATTTATTCAAACGCAGAATATGTAATTTTCTCCCACTAGGCGTCTCTCATTCAAAACAATAACAAAAGACGGAATTTCATGCAGTCAGCTTCTGCCGGTTAGGATTCCTTCAGTGTTCATCATTCAGGTTTTTACCTGAGAGACGAATTATCCGTAGAGGTTTCCTCCTTTCCATAACAAACAAAAGAAGTGCTTAAAACACTGATTAAAGCAGTTTTACATTAGAAATCAGTGTTTCCTGCGGGTAACCATCGCGCTGCGAGCGTACGCTAACGTTTGTTCAGCTTGTTTCTTTGATAATTTAAGTTTCACATGCCCGACGACTAAAATCCTTAAAATATATAATTAAAACGGCCAAGTATTGTAATGTATGTATTTTAAAAAAGTGGCTTAAAACTGGATGAAAAGTAAATGTTTGCTTCTGGCAGACAGCTACATCGCTGAGGGGGAAGAACGTCTTTACACACCAAAATGACCATGATTACATTTAAAGATTTCTCTAGGTTATAAAATTGTTGGAAACATTTGGGATAATATAAGAACATAACTCAACAAAATATATTTCATAGGTGTAGTTATTTATAGACATTTTAATGCCGAAATGTTACATATTACACTTTTAAGACATTGTTAGAATTATCACATGCTATTACAAAGCTTCACAATAAAAGCTCGCTGGTGGAGTCATCAGTATTTTTACTCTTTTAAAGGAACATTTTTCCTTCACTGGGTTTTCTAACAGCTTTCTTTTCCAATTCTACAACATGTGGTGAGTCTGAGCTATTTTAAACTTCCCTGCTGGTCCCATTTTCAGTCTCTGCTCTAGGCAGCTACATTAATCTTGTTTCTACTTGTCCTTGCCCTTAACTTCACATTGTACTGAATGTGAGGCGCTGGATGGTTCATTTCGCTCAGCGTCTCCTCGGTTATGAATGGAGGTCGACTCCGCCAGGAAAGCAACTTTTAATTACCAGAGCTCTTTCATAATCAATCAAATCATAGGACATCATGACTTGGTCGGTTAACTACTTGTAATATGTGTAATAAATGTACCTGAATGTTATTCAAGTGTGAAGTTCTTTGGATGAGCGGTTCTCCACAAAACTGCTAGAGGCAACACAGAAGGACCAGCAATCGGCCCGTTCTGAACAGACACTGCACCAGTGTTAAACGTGAGAAACGTGAAACAAAACAGAAAAAGAAACATGCTCCATAAAGCATATTAGCTTCTACATCTCAACATCAGATCCTCCGATTATGCCGCCATTTTTCATCAGACTTGTGTTACGACTAGGTGAAAAGGTGGACCCAAATGCAGAATGCCAGATGAGGTTTAACAAAAAAAGAGCTTTATTCTAAAAAGCTAATCAAATACAAAATCAAGGCAACAATAAATGTCAAAAACATGAACCAGGGTTGACAAGAGATAGCACAAAGAGGCACGATGATACACGAGGGAAGCGCAAGACTGCACGAGTAGCACAAGACAACATGGGTGTAACGAGAAAGACGAACCGACAAAGAACACTGAGACAGACAGGGATATTTACACAGACACTAAATGAGGGAGAGACACACCTGGGGGAGAAAGGCAAAAACCCAAGGGCAGAAAGTAATACAAGACATGACACAAGGAGAAGAGAACATTTCAAAATAAAACAGGAAACGCAAATCCAGCGTCGTGACAACTTGCCATCACAGCTGAAAAGAGACCTTTAGGAAGTCATGGGAAGACTTTCACTGGAGTGTGAAGTCCAAATCGTTTTTTTCTCTGAACACAGAAACCTTTCAGCGCCCCGGAGCTCGCCAACACAAGTCAACATAGAGGCAAAGCGTGCTACGAGTTGCTCAGGACACGCAGGGGAAAGTTTGGTAAAATGGTCTTTGGACAAGGTGTTACATTATGTAATACCCAATTACCGTCTGTGTTAGCCCGACATGTTTAGAGATCGTCTATGAAAAGTCATACAAGTTATTCAGCACAATTTCTTAGAATCTAATTTTTTTTATTTGTTTTATCCAAACTGAAAATGAAATGAGTCATTTATAAATCAGAAATCTTGTTTATAAAAAGCCATTTTGGTTACATTACATTTTTCTTCATATGTTGGTATCTTTGCCTTGTGTCACTGCAAATGTGTGTGTTAGTGTGAGCCCCTGTTAATCTAACAAACTGTACATATGACTCCTGAACAACATGTTCTCTGAGCGCTAAAGGTTCCTTTGTTGAAATCTGGTCTTGAGATCAATCTGGTCTTTCATAGTTGATGGAAACACACTTAGCGTGTCCCGTAGAGTAAACCTCGCCCAGTGAGGTGGACACAGAGTTTTTGCAAAAAGCTGCAGTGCTTGTTCTGCTTATCAACTCTTAAATTGTTTGTTTTGACTAAGATTAGAATGTCTTGGAAAAATGTGAATCCGCCTCCTCTTTGTCCCATTTCATTACACTTAATGGGAAAATTTACAACAAATTATTTTGTATCATAAACTGAATTCATACCTTTAACTCACAAGCAGATGCATTGCATGTTTGTTAAACAGTTAAATTTGTGACTGAGTGTTTGTGAATGTTTAAAGGCCACATATCACATATACTTAACAATCCTGCCGGCCGTTTTCCAAACATATCAGTGTTTTGGATTTTTGAAAAACTTTCCTGAATACCTCCCTGGTCGTCTTTGGTTTGTATTAAAAGTTGATTTTCATACCACAATTGCTGCCTGGAAGTCAGAAGGAACACAATTACTGTAGCATGATTTGGACAGCAGACAGCAGTAACATAATATACAGTATATGTGAATTGTAGGAAACAGGAAAGGTATGCTTATTCCTCCAAAGTCAGCCCGTTTGTCTACCCTGCACCATAAATCAAGCTAATGAAGTCAATTTTGTGTAATTATCTGGTTTACAGTTAGTCTATAAATTCCATAATATTAGCTCATGTGTTTATGCCCCTAGATAAATATCCAGTGAATTTCATGCAAACACCCCCAGGCAGCAACGTGTATACAAGTGCGTGCTTTTATTGGTGTCCTCATTGAAATGCTGTATGATTATATACTGTAGAAGGTTCTCACTGTGAGCCATTTACAGTGTTCACCCTGAGGGAGCTTCCTAATAATTTCCCCACAAAACAGGGACTCAGACACCACACCTCTTCATCTGAAATGTGTGTCACTCCTTCAAACTGTGAAATATGTTCAAATGTACAAACACACTGATGAAGAGCACACACAGCGACGAGCGTGAGTAGTTACAGAGCAAAGCTACTGGTTCAGATCTGTCAAAAAAGAAAACTTCTAGTGAATCATTTGACCATGTATAGCATGTTATGACAGCACCATCTGTATGGTAAGAAGAAGTCATGATTTTGACCCAAAAAGACAAAATTAGACATAATTACAAAATTATGACTTTAAAAATATATTTTTTAAACCTAAAATGTCAACATTTAGAATTTGTATCTTTTAAGAATGGCTTGGTGTTGAATAATTCCAATTTAATAACTAATATTTGACTTAATTTCTCATAAAAATGACCTAATATGTTTTGAATTATGATTCCATAATGACTTAAAAACTCCACAATTAATTAATTTTGACCTGAAAGTCAAAGCTAATATTATTATAATTTACATTTTATATATATATATATATATATCATACAATTATAATATAGCATAGTTTATTTTGGATGATCAAATAATTATGATTTAGTAAGTTCTCAAAATTCTGACTTTATTCATTTTTTTTTACTTTTCAAAAAAATAATTCTCTTCGTTGCATGAATGTATTCTATCTGTGACACAACTCTTTGCTGAAACAGCAAGGGGTGTAAAAAGAAAACCGGCTAGTAATTAAATATAATCACACATTCAGTGCCAGCCTGCTGATTCAGCATGTTTACCGATGTTCAAGGGACGAATGGTAGGTTCTTCACTAAATATACACTGGAATGTTTTTTTTAAAGCCACACTCACTTACCTACCTAAATGTGTGTATGTGTGGCAGCATTACATGTTCTAGTCCAAAAGCTAATTTAAATGTCAGTGTGGCTTGAACTGGCTGTTTTTTTTGGTTCAAAGAGTCGTGTTCAAACCTCTCATAAAGGCCTCATTCACAACGTGCCAGCCAGAGAGTAATGGTCCTGCCTGTGGCTTTCCAGATTGAGACCAGATGCTTTTTCCCTCTGCAGTACATCAGCCCAACACAGCCTCAATCACTTCTCTCACTTCCTGGTGTAGTTGAAGACTCGGATGAACTTTTGCATTTCACCTTACTTGAGTTAAGAAATCAGATTTGGTCCAGATATGCTGCATTGAAAACAAGACTTGTTGGCACAACACACTGTTCATTCTATGCCTTATGCTTGTACTTGTATTTTTGGTTTTGGGAAGGGCAAAAGAGAAAACACACTTTTTATATCTGGAACATTGCTCATACTACCTCGGTTCATCCGTGGAAAAATCCAAAGGTTGACTTGCTGTGCCAAATTTGCTAAGTTTAATAACCCAATTTGAGTCCAATGTTATATTCCTAATGTGTTTTGAATAATCATTTTTGATAATATTTCAAGCCATTCTGTGATCTGAATCATTTCAATGGTTGTGTCCCATCACCAAACTTAACCTTGCACAACTAACTAATAACAATAACAGATATAGACCGGCTGAAACATACTGTATATACATTTTAAATCTTTATCTCTGATTTTTAATACGACACAAACACTCAGTACATCATTTGAGCAACTCAGCAACAATTATCTTCACAAATACAAAGACAAGAAAATAATAATAAAGCTTATAGTTAGGGCTGGCTCAGGCTTGCCTTGATCTAAGCCCCTAGTTAAGCTGCTATAGGCTTAGATTGACGGGTTATGAGTTCAATAATTAGTATGGCCCTCGAAGGATGTTGTAAAAAAAAATTGGCCCTTGATAGGAAAAAGGTTCCCCACCCCTGTGATAGATGGTACACTTTAACATCGTCAGTCCACTCCCCTTGAGTACAGGCCTTCAAATTCTGACAAATATTTGAGTCTTGATCTTATTAGAGAAACTCAACCTTTCTTAGTGCAACATATACATCAACTATCTTATGTACGTGTGCAGTCTGACTTCCAGATAAGTAGAATTTGTATATACCATACCAAATGAAATGGCTTGAGTTTCATATTTGTTTTGCCACAGGTAGCACACTCATGGCACATAAGACAATGACTAGTGGGTTTGGTTTCCAGTCCTTCTCTAAGGCTTTAGAGAAACATTCAAATACACTCTTCCAGTAAGTCAACACTTTCTGACATGTCCAGAGAGAATGTGTGGATGTCCTCTTGTGTAATCTGTTTTTGGAGTTGTACAAGATTGTGTCTGGAGGTAATTAAACATTTATATACACTTTTAAGATTTTCAGTTTCATTGTGGATCTCTTTGCCCAACTCTTAAGTGCACTTGGGTTAACATCAATATGTCTTGGCACAATTTGATCAAAGTAAGAGACCCTTACTACTGAAATATGTAATTGAAGGATTTAACGTACCCACAAACAATCCTCTTTGTACTGCATGAGTTGACCACACATCTGGAACCACAATAAATAATGCACAGCAAATATTCTAACACAGGCCATAGATCAAGTGCGTATATAAAATGCAATACGAATATTTGTGCATGACAGGTGATGAACGTAGTACTTTATCACACTTATGAAATGGTATACATTATGTGCATTATGAAGGCCAGTTTGTGAAACTCACATGACAAATAGCTGGTGTGACGTGCGGCCATTGTTTGTCCATATCTGGCACAAAGTCCCCGCTGACACAAAATAATACAATACCACAATCTCTCCTTGAAATGTCAAACAGTTTGATTTGTGATCACTTATTTCTGTATCATTCATCTAAGTATTTGCTGCGATATCCTCTTGACCTCCAAATATAATAGGCCCTCCTCAGGGGGTGCTCTAATATTTGAGTACCGTGGTCCACGCAACATACTGAGACACTTCCCGTATGTCCTATTTGCATAGTTTTATTTACAGAAGGCTGATCAAAATAGCATGAGAGAAGAGGACGAGCTCTGTTCTCTCTCGTTGCTCTGTTAGTATCTCTTGATCTATAATGCACCCGTAAGAGTAGCTCAGAGCTCACATACTCACAGACTGAGCAATTGTTGTTCCAGTTTAGGATACAAGGTTGTCCGCAGCTGCAGGGATTTCATTTGTCACTCATAATGTTTTAAGATGTTTAACCTTGCAGCGCAGATGTGAATGACCAAACAACGCAGCTTTGTATGTGTGAGGATAAAAACACACCATAAAGTACATCACTATCCGTGTATTGGCAAATGGATAATTGCATTCTATCAACTGATAAGTTGTTTCCCCTTGGCTCAGATTCAGGTTTGCAATATAGTGCCAAAAGCTTCTGCACCTCACAAGGATGTCATTTAACACTTGGGTCCCTTCAGATCATTAACACAGCAGCAGCTTCGAGTGTGTATCAGAATATGTACTCTTGTTGAATTATTTCACAAGGCTAAGGTAGGCTAAGGGTAGTTGTGCTAGCAGCTCTTGAGGCCATATATGCACAGTGGTGCTTTGAGCTAAACGCTATTTCACAATATTTATATAGCACCTACTATCATCAAAAAAGACATTTAAATCTCAGTTTTTACAACATGGGACCTTTAAGTGATCACCAAAGGTTTTGCATTCATCCTGAGGGGATCATGAAGGTCTGAACCAAATTTCATGCCAACCCATGCAATAGTTGTGTGTGTCAACATGCTGATAGCAGTCAGGGATCACCAAAGTCATTAGGATGAATCCTCTGGGGACCAGGAATTTACAAAACGTCATGGCAATGCATCCAATAGTTGTTGAGATATTTCAGTCTGGACCAAAGTGCTGGACCGACCGACATTGCCATCCATAGAGCCTCAGAGTTTGCATGGCTAAAAACATGATATCCCTTTAAGAATCGAAGTTGTATATAAATTAGTGACTCTCTTGATTACATCGGGGAGCCAATCGTGGGAGCCAATGTATTTTTGATTAGCTCCCACGATAAAAAATTTCCATTTTCCAAAGAAATTGTGTCTCCCTGAGGTTTCTTCCATTTTTTCCCCTTTAATTTTGGGGTTTCTTTTAGGAAGTTTTTCCTTGTGCGATGTGAGGGTCTAAGGACAGAGGATGTCGTAACCTGTACAGTCTGTAAAGCACACTGAGACAAATGTATAATTTGTGATATTGGGCTATACAAATACATTTGATTTGATTTGATTTGATTTGAACTGAGACAAACTCAATCTGAAAAATATGTGTCATGGTATTAGCTGCTTCTCGTCCCAAAAAGTAATCGGTTGTAGCCTCAACATGTTTTAGCATCAAATGACAAATAAGCACATCCACCCA